>NW_028261394.1:43001299-43081299 GCF_051295495.1 Thamnophis sirtalis | reverse complement strand
CTAACCGGTTTGGTAGATTTGACGAACCGGTTCTACCGAACTGGTGCGAACTGGTAGGAACCCACCTCTGCTGCTACCGTTCTTTGTAGGTTTTAGTCTCCAGGCCTTTAATCCTCTTAGTTGCTCTTCCCGGGATTCTTTCCAAAGTCTCAACCTCTTTTTTTTTTTTTTAATAATTGCACACTCGCACACAAAATACACACTAGAATTGCTCCTTGGCAAACACCCCACCCCTGGAGCTGGAACCTTTGCATCTGACCTGTGTGAAATTTAAAGAGGGAACGGATGTAAATCAAAACAGCCCCAAAAAAGTGAGGGGGGGGTGGAATATAAAAGAACTCCTGGAAGACTCCAGGAGAAGTTGATAATGTTCTCATCCTGGAGTCAGGGTGACACCATCCCGGAGAAGATATATAGAACTTCAGCCCCGCATACCGCACAGTTTACTAGCCGAAAGACACCGTTCATTGATCCCCTGCCAACAACGACTGGATCTCATCCCACAGCCTATTTTGGTATCTCGCTTTGGCTTGCTATCAAAAACAACCCCGTTCTGTTTTTCTTCTCCGCCGTTCCAGTGCCAACTCTGCCCCGCAGGATGGATGGAGGCAAGAAAAGATGGATATGCAAATCTGGCAGGTGTTTGGGCCAAGCCAACCTTGTTTTGCGAGCCTAGCCTGGATGGTTTTTGCGTTTTTTTGGGGGGGGGACAGGATTGGTTTTAAGGAAACCAAGAGAAGCGGAGCAAGGTGGTTGAAAGGAGCAGGAGTTTTAATTTGGTATAATTACAGACTGTACAGTTATAGAGACTAATTTGACCCTGAACTTAATAACGGCAGCAAGATGTTGAATGTTGAATGTTGATTTTATTTATATGCTGCCCTTTTCCCCCGAAGGGGACTCAGGACGGCTCACAACTCAACCAGGGAAGGGGGATACAAACAGAAAATTAAAACGACACAAAAACAATACATAATTTAAAATACACAACAGTCATACCAATTCGAGACGGGGGCAACAGCTCTTTAGCCCCAAGCCTGTCGGAACAGCCAGGTTTTAAGGGCTTTGCGGAAGGCCTGGAGGGTGGTGAGGGTTCGAATCCCCACGGGGAGTTCGTTCCAGAGGGTCGGAGCAGCCACAGAGAAGGCTCTCCTCCGGGTAGTCGCCAGTCGACACTGGCCGGCGGATGGAATTCGGAGGAGGCCTAATCTGTGGGATCTAATCGGTCTAGTGGAGGTAATTGGCAGATTGTTGGTGGCGCAGTACTGGAAGAAGGAAGAATTGCCTACTATTCAAGAATGGATGCTAAAAGTAGTAAGTTTAGCAGAGGTGGCCGAAATCTCAGCATATTTGAAGAACCACTCAAACGAGAAATATAAGTTGGAATGGAGAAGATGGATTGATTACATTCAAAATAAATATCAGACCAAGAAATTTCAATGCGCTTATGAACAAGGAACGTTATAACTTATCGAAATTTAGCTTAATAAAAGGGGAGTTAAAGTACAAGAGGGAGGTAGGATGTTATAGTTAGTTAGCTTATGTTAGTGTATGATTGTTAAATGTTTATACCCTGTATTTTGCTCTGGGAAGTTGGGGGGAAGGAGGGTTGGAGAGGGTAGGGTTGGAGTGGAGGGAGGGAGGGAAGGGGAAGGGGAAATATTTGTAAAATTTATTAGAACTCTTCAATAAAAAAAGAAAGAAAGGAGCAGGAGGGAGGCGAGAAGAAAAAATAAAAAAGGCCTCTCAAGCTTTAGGAGAAAAGACCAATTGTACAGCTGGGGTTTGGCTTGGATACCTACAGGAGGAAAAAAAAACAAAACGCAGTCTTTAAACCCCTTGCAAAAGCGTTTGAAGTCTGCCGTCCCTGGAGGATGTGAAAAGGAAGTGTGCCAGCAAGGCCCCTGGTACTTGTGCCGGCTGTGGAGAATTTGAAGTTGCTTTCCTTCTGTCTTTAGCAAAATTAGGAACAAATGCAAAATTTAACACCCTTCCGAAATCCTGAGAGAGTCCCTCCCTCGCCGTTTGCACACCTCTTGTCGAAAAAATACTGTATGGATTTGCTATTTTTTTAAGCAAAAAACAAAACACTGCACACCAGAACAACTAGACACAAGGACAGTTTTTTCCCAAATGCCAGAGGTGGGTTCCTACCAGTTCGCACCTATTCGGTAGAACCGGTTCGTCAAATTTACCGAACCGGTTAGAAGAGGTTCCACCAGTGGACCCGGAAAGCAGGCCGCAGCTACAGAAGAGATTCCAAACTTTTTTGAAACCCACCACTGGAGGAGAGAGATACACACACAGAGAGAGAGAGACAGATAGACAGACAGACAGACAGACACAGAGAGAGAATCAATAGAGAGACACAGAGGGAGGGAGGGAGGGAGGGAGGGATAGGCAAAGAGCCACACACACACACACACACAGACTCACACAGAGAGAGAAAGGAGGAAAGAAAGAAAGAAAAAGTGAGAGAGATGAAAGAAAAAAAGAAAAAAGGGACAGAGAGACAAAAGGAAAGAGAGAGAGAGAAGGAGAGGGAGAGAGAAAACACATGGCCGGCAAGCCACTCCCACCAGGTCACATGGCCGGCAAGCCACTCCCACACTCAGAGCAGGTTCGAAATTTTTTTGAACCCACCACTGCCAAACGCCATCACTCTGCTAAACAACTAATCCCCATAACACTGTCTAATTATCTACTAAGACTGTATTACTATTATTCCTTCCTTCCTTCCTAGTATCTATCTCTTCCCACTTATGACTATCTTGTCTTTAAATTTTATAATGTTTTATTTGTTTCCTAGTATAATTTGACTGCTTATTAGTAACCTATGATTATCACTAAGTGTTGTATCTTATGGTTCTTGATGAATGTATTCTATTTTATTTTTCTTTATGTGCACCCAGTTTCAGTTTCAGCACAGCCTAATTAGCACAAACAGCTGATTGTCGGGCCTCCCATCAGCGGTTTCTGGCCTATTGCCCTCTCCGGGCACCCTGTTTTCAGCCTCCGCATATCCCATTTTCTGGACGGTGGGGATTGGAATGGGCAGAAAATGGGGTGTATGAAGGGCAAACATGGGGCGCGCAGAGGCCGAAAATGGGACGTGCGGAGGTGGCAATAGGCAATGGCAGTCCTTGCAGCCTGAAACAGCTGATGGTCAGAAGGATGATCTAACTGACAACCAGCTACTTGTGCTAATCGGCTGTGCTGAAGCTAAAACTGAAGCAGGCTGTTTGCTGATGGTTGGAAGGAAGCAAATTGCTGGGAGGCAGAGGCCAAAGGGTGGGGGCCGGCAGGTGGGTGGGGCTATATTCGGTGTATAAGACGCACCCAAATTTTCACACTCTTTTAAGGGGGGAGGTGCATCTTATACTCCAAAAACTACGGTAATTTGTAAGCAGATTTTGAGACACAAGATAGAGGAAGTTTATTAAAGAAAAAACCCTTTTGAAGCAACTCACAGGTTTTTGTTTTCCAAAATGCAAATCTTAATCTAATCCCCAAAGGCATGGCTGTAATTAAACTGAATTTACGAGCCCTCTTGCCCTAAAAAATAAAATAATTTTTAAAAAGATTAGGATCAATCGTGATCATAAACAGCACTGTGGGAGAGGAAGAAGAAAACTCATCAGATAAATGGACCTCCCCTGTGTGTGTCCCCCATCCCAGTTTACCGACAATGTAAATTGCTTTGTCTTCCAGCCTGCCAACTTCTCATTTTCTTTCATTTTAAAAAAAAAGGGAAGCAGAGACAGAAAAAAGGACCTGCAGGCACCTTGGCACCATGGGTGCCACTTTCCCAACTCTTGAAGTGTTCTGTTCTAACAAGGAAAATGAAGCAACAAATTGTGTGTTTCCAAATTGCACAATCTCTTGGCTCTATATCTCTCTTTTTTTCAAGTTTTTTTTTTTTTTAATTTTGGAAAAAAAAACATATATTACATCAAGGCGTGAACAGCGTGGCACCTGGGTTTCACACATACTGATACAAATAGAACTAATGAAATTAATCATAATTTTTGTTTGCAACAAACCGGCGGTAATGCTGGGAGCAACCCACCCCTGATATATATAGAACCATAAAGCCTACAAATTTGTAATTTGGCACGTTATGTTCCTCTTGGCTCCTAGGTGCTCGCCAAGAAAGGATTTTTTGAAATGACCATCAGGTCGTTAATATTTCTTATACAGTAATTAATACACTCTGATGCTAACTAGTTCTACTCCCCCTCCTCACTTGAAAAGAACTCTGTTCCAACTGCCAGTTGCCTCACATTCTGTTACCTCAGTTCAAACTGGCAGACAATCTACCCTTTCACTCAAGAGCAGTCTGGGGCTCCTTACAGTACTAAACGTTGGTACCTCACCAAAATTTCTATGCCTTCCACCTATTGTTGTAGAAAAAAACAGGACACGCAAGCCAGCTCTTCAGGGAAGGAATAGTTTATTGCGCAAGTTCAGAGACAAAGGCCTGAACCGCGAGTGACAGGCAGGAAAACCCTTATATAGTTTATCATGTTCAGATAAAGCCATCTGTTAGCTTTGGAAACACCCCTCAAGATTCGTCCTTTACAACAATATTATGTCATAACAGGAAGTCATAACACATAGTCCGCTAACGGAGCAGAGTAGCTCGTATTTTGAGGGAGTTAAATGTGTCTTTCAGACAGTCAAGCCAGAAAATTCATTAAAATAGAGAATTTGCCTCAGCAAGTTTCATGTGCCTCTAACCCATGTCTAATCGCACCATGTCCTAAAAGCAAACCTTTGCAATTTGCTATATATGCACAGTTAAAGCTTAATATCATGAGACCCTAGTTTGGTTCAGGCTTGAGGCCTACCTTGGTTCAGCCTGCTACCTCACTATGGAACTGCTTCCGGACTCAAGACAGTGGGAGCAATATTCCCTTGTGTGTTTCAATCACCATCGCGAAGCACAGGTATCCAGCTAGTAACAATATAATCACCTTTTGATACAAAGGGCTTCACAACACTGAGAAGGTTCAACTGCCTAGAGTCAGATCTACTCCTTGCTCTATGCATGGAAATCCACGCCTTACTCCCACTTGATACACACAGGCAGGGAAGGTAGGATTTCCTTCCATGAGAATCTCCCCGGGGGCAAAGACTGAACATATTAACTAAAATTACATTCAACGTGTAATTAGCCGAAGCTTTGAAACTGCAAGAGGCAACCTGTCCTATTCTAACCCCCCTCGTTCAATAAGAGAACCTTTGGAGTGGAGCAGGGCAACTCAGAGCTCCCCTGATGAGTGAGATTCCTCATGGTTTACACAGCCCCAGGTAGGTATCTAAGAGGTTGCACAATCGCTATCTTCTGACAACCAATGGGAAACCTCCTTGCACTTTTAAACCTGTGCATGAGCACAAGTGGCGTGCTAAATGTAAGGCACCAATGTTGGCGCCGAGGTGGCACAGTGGTTAAATGCAGCACTGCAGGCTACTTCAGCTGACTGCAGTTCGGCAGTTCGGCTGTTCAAATCTCACCGGCTCAGGGTTGACTCAGCCTTCCATCCTTCCGAGGTGGGTAAAATGAGGGCCCAGATTGTTGGGGGCAATGTGCTGACTCTGTAAACCACTTAGAGAGGGCTGAAAGCCCTATGAAGTGGTATATAAGTCTAACTGCTATTTCTATTGCTATTGGCAAATGAGCCAGTCCTGATTTCTCACATCGTGTAGATTTCTAAGACCTATTTGTGCATAGGACTGGTATTAAAACTTTGAAATTTTCCAACTTGCATCAGAAATCAAGTGCTTTCCTTTCTTTCCTACTCTTTTCTACGCTTTTTCCTTTCCCTTTCCCCCTCCTCTATTTTTCCTATTGTTTCCTTTTGCATATTATAAACTTTTTTTTAAAAAAAAAACTTTGACATTTTGCAATTTCTAGAGACGGGAATGCAGGGTATACAGCAGGGGTGGGTTTCAGGCGGTTCGCGGCGGTCCCCGCGAACCGGTTGGTTGGCGAACCCGGAAGTAAGTAACTTCTGGGAACACCGAAGGGTCCACCCGCCCGCCCACGTTTCTTACCCGGTTTTGACGAGTTCTGCGCTTCCACGCATGCGCAGGACATATACAGCGCCTGCGCGATCCTCCAGGAGCAGCTGGAGCATCGCACAGACGCTAGTAAGCATGCGTGCACTGCGTGCGTGCATGAGGACACCGCCGGCCCCGTTCCAACTGAACCGGTTGGAACGGGGCGAGAAACCCACCCCTGGTATACAGGTAGTGCTCAACTTACAGCCACAATTGCCCAATTGCACAACCTTTCTGGCCACACTTGTTAGGTGAAAAACTGCAGTTTTTAAGCCAGTAACCATCGCTTATTTATTTTTATTAAGATATTGCTTTCTGTTTGTTTGTCTGGTGTTAATCCTTGCTTATCTGGGAGTTGGCAGATAGAGAGGAGGTTCTTTGGTCATTCAGTCAAGGGACTACCAAGGAGGGGAAAACTTCCTCCCCTATTTACACAGGCAAGACAAGCTACCGTATAAATGTAGTCCTTGATTTATGACCACAGTGGAGTCCAAAATTTCTGTGAGAAGGTTGTTCAGTGAATTGTGCCTCCTTTTACGCCCTCTCTTGCCAGAAGTGTTAAGTGAATCGCTGCAATTGTTCAATTAGTAACACGGTTGTTGAGTGAATCTGATTCTCCCGTGGACTTGGCTTGTCAGAAGGTTGCAAAAGGGGATCACATGACCTTGGGACATAGCAACAGTCATAAGTAGACAGATAGAAGACAGACAGAGACCGCCTACTGCCAATTACCTCCACACGACCTATTAGATCTCACCGACTAGGCCTCCTCCGAGTTCCATCTGCCGGTCAATGTCGACTGGCAACTACGCGGAGGAGAGCCTTCTCGGTGGCAGCTCTGACCCTGTGGAACAATCTCCCCATGGAAATTCGTACCCTCACCACCCTCCAGACCTTCCGCACAGCCCTCAGAACTTGGCTATCCCGTCAGGCCTGGGGTTAAGACTACAACCCGCCCGAATAGTATGAATGTTGTGTTTTTAATTATGTATTTGTCTTATATGTTAAAAGTTTGTCTCCCCCCCCCCCTTTTAAGTTGTGAGCCGCCCTGAGTCCCCCCAGGGAAAAGGGCGGCATATAAATAAACTTTAAATCTAAAATCTAAAAATCTAAACAGAGAGATAGGCAGGCTAGCTTGCCTTAAAACAGAAATGCTTGGACTCTCAAAACGAATGCATTTGTTGTGCCTCATGCTGCATTCCAGTGTCAAATATCCAGGCGAAGGAAAAGTCCTAAGCATGGGAGAAACAAACCAACGGGAGACGTAGATTCTTGCAAAGAGGAGACATCCCTGGAATCTTCCTAAGCTCCTAGCAGCAACCATTCCTTTCCACTGATCTCCTCCAGATGGGTCCGTCCTGTCATGTTCCCGGCTGCCAAGGCATAACCAACACGTCTGCCATGCCCCACGCTGGGCAAGGAGCACATCATTCTCCTTGTAGCTCAGCGGAGGGTGGCAGTCGAAAGATAAATTAGACCCGGAGGGAGATAAACCCGGGGAAGGAGAAGGCACGTGGCCCTCGCGCAGGATTGATGGAAGTGGCCATATCCAGTGTCCCTAAGGGTTGCAGATCGCCTGAACTGACGCGACGCATCTGTGGTCCGAAAGATTGCTGAAATCCTGCACCAGGCATCCCTTAGTCACAGCCATGCTGATTATTGTCCAGCACCTCTGGAAGAACCACATGCTGCTTCTACTCTTCTTACAGACCCATCTGGCCAGGGACCAAGCTCCATGCCATTCACCAGGCTGGACACAGAATGTGGACGCCTAGAACGGGAGTGTCAGACTCGATTTCATGGAGGGCTGCATCGGGATTGTCTGACCTCGGAGGCCCAGGGTGGACGTAGCCAGGGGATGTGGCCAGCTCAATGTCACTCGTGTTGGGACGACCTGTGGTGGCCTGAGTGCCAGTGAAGAAACAGGCCTCCCGAGCTCCGTTTTCAGATGCGATGGCTTCCTGCAACCTTCTGCCAGCAAAAACGGAGCTCGGGAGGGCCGTGTGTGTGGCCAGTCCTTTGCTGTTTCCAGGGCCAATCTAAGCGCCCTGTGGGCCGGATCTGGCCCCCGGGCCTTAGGTTTTACACCCCTGATCTAGAATATAGAATAACAGAGTTAGAAGGGACCTTGGAGGCCTTCTAGTCCAACCCCACGCTCAGGCAGCAAGCCCCTATCATTTCAGACAAATGGCTATCCAACATCTTCTTAAAAACTTCCAGTGTTGGAGCATTCACAACTTTCGGAGGTAACTTCTGTTCCACTGATTAATTGTTCTCACTGTCAGGAAATTTCTCCTTAGTTCTAGGTTGCTTCTATCCTTGGTTAGTTTCCATCCATTGCTTCTTATTCTGCCTTAGAACATAGAATACAACCACTTTTTTAACATTAGCTATTATCTATGCATGTGTGTGTGTGTGTGTGTGTGTGTGTGTGTGTATGCATTTAGTGTCACAACCCCTGGTATGCCCAAATATGGGAGGAAGCCTACTACTTCTTATCTCTGTCTATCGGCTCGTCACAAGAGACCATCCAGACAGAAACTCAATATTCTTACTATTGCCTTTACTACATTTGTGTTGTATTTGTGCTGATAAATAAATAAAGGGAGACTAGTATAGATCTATTTCAAGCTATTTAGCTCTCATCAGCTAGCCATACCCTTACTGGGATTAGAACCTGTGCTGTATTACATTTTAGGCAGATGGGTTAACCACTAAGCCACAAGGTTCTCCTCCTTTATCAGCTGAGCCAGGGAAATAGGTATGCATTTAGTGTCACAACCCCTGGTATGCCCAAATATGGGAGGAAGCCTACTACTTCCTATCTCTGTCTATCGGCTCGTCACAAGAGACCATCCAGACAGAAACCATATATATCTATATCTATCTATCTATCTATCTCTATCTATCTATCATCTATCTATCTATCTATCTATCTATCTATCTATCTATCTATCTATCTATCTATCTATCTATCATCTATCTATATCTATCTATCTATCTATCTATCTATCTATCTATCTATCTATCTATCTATCTATCTATATATATATATATATATATATATATCTGCTTGCTTTACCTTACTGATATGACCTAAATCAAGCAGTAGAAACGCATAAGCCAAACGTGGTTTTTTTTTTAAGATATTGATTCACACCAAAATACCCAAGAACCTAATCTGTATTTTCTCCAATCTGGTGTTTCTCGGAGGCGCTGGGATACAACTTCTATAGGTCCCAACAGATTCCATGAACATCTGGAGAACACCCACTGGGGAAAAGCTTCTCTAGTTCACTAAAAAGAGTGGGGGAGAATTAAGTTACCGACGGAGATGTTTTTGTAAGTTCCACCTCCAGAAATGAATCTAAGACACACACACACACCCACAAAATAAAAAAGCCAAGGTTGACATAAAAAGAAGTCCTGTGTATGTAATAAGATCTGAACAGATATTAGAGAAATGCTGTCTTCAAGTGGAGCTGCGGTACAACCCACATCACAAAGTTAAAAAGTGATCAGCTAAATGGATTAACTTCTGGTACAACAGACAAGCTGCCTTTCCAAAAACAATGACTCCCTCTCAGATAAATGGCCTGATGAAAGGGAGAGATTTTCTGCTTTGTAAAAGCACAGCCTAATCATAATATTAATTCTGCACACAAATGCAAGCATGAAAGCTAGATTAACCAATTATAGCAACCTAGATGGCACAGACCCAAATCCCACATGCTTTAATGAATCATAGTCAAGGTTTTATAGAAGCATCGGCGAAGGGGGGGGGGAGCAAGGAATCCATAATTGAGACAGGTTTTGCTCTCTTCGGAATAAGCTTTGAGAGGTGGTGCAAAGCAACGGAGGAGGAAGGAGAAGGAGGAGGAGGAGGAGGAGGAGGAGGAGGAGGAGGAGGAGGAGAAGAAGAAGAAGAAGAAGAAGAAGAAGAAGAAGAAGAAGAAGAAGAAGAAGAAGAAGAAGAAGAAGAAGAAGAAGAAGAAGAAGAAGAAGAAGCTTTCTCAAGGGAACATTCATCTGAAATGTGAGAGTCCTCCTTCTTTCAAGTTTGAGAAATGGTTACAATGCAGAGAATGAAGTTAAGGCCCACACCAAGTAAACAAGTTGCTTCTATGGGACATTCTGTAGAGCCACCATTTCTCCAACTGAAAGTTAGTAACACCATATCTCCTCCACCATTCTAGCTCACTCCAATGGGCAACCAAAGAAGAAAGTTGATTATCATCTACATCAGGGTTTTTCCAACCTTGGAAACTTTTAAGATGTCTACACTTCAGGTCCCAGAATTCTTGGAGTTGAAGTCCATATATATTTCAGTTACCAATGTTGGGAACATACTGCTCATCCATAACAACAAATTAACACTTATGCCAATGTGGGGTGTTTTTTGGGGGGGAAAGGACCTTCAAACAACCTTCTATAATCTGTGCAATCTACAGACATCATAATATCAACTCTCCAAATTCAAAACCAGCATAGTTTTTACTGAGAATTCTGAGATTCATATCCATATTATATAGATGGTATGCTGGTTGATGAAAGTTAACCCACAGCAGCATAAGGTCATCATGACCAAGAGCAGTAGAAGACCCTTGTTGGTGACCAGAAACCATGCGAAACTTGAGGATGAGCATAAATAGCAATAGCAGTTAGTCTTATATACCGCTTCATAGGGCTTTCAGCCCTCTCTAAGCGGTTTACAGAGTCAGCATATCGCCCCCAACAATCTGGGTCCTCATTTCACCCACCTCGGAAGGATGGAAGGCTGAGTGAATTCACTACTGTGAATGGACCACTGTCAAGATTTTGAACCAAGCAGAGTAATAAAACTCATTCTCCCTCAACTCTACCTTCCCAAGGAGACACATGGGTTTATCAAAAAGGAAGCAAAACCAATTTCGAAGCCTACTTTAGAACTTCCATAATAGCTTGTAGATCAGTGGTGGGATTCAAATAATTTAACAAGAAGGGTTAACCGAAGAGGCAGTTTCTGTAAGCAGGGCAATGAAGATGAGGCTAGAAACAACACCAGAATGTTTCCTTCCTGCCTTCCTTACAGGATTAGCCCTGTAAAGTGGGGAAAAAACAAAAGGAGATTTCTTCCAACAACCGGTTATCTGAACCTTTTAGAAAGTTACCAACCAGTTCTCCCGAATAGGTGAGAACTAGCTGAATCCCACCACTGTTGTAGATGTTCTCCAACTCAACAGGACAAGAACCCAAGTCATGGATTTGGGACAATAGACGTAAGGAGAAAACAAGGGATTTGGAGATTGAACGTGGTTGCAACCAGCCCTCTCTGCCCACCTCTGCTTTGTTAAATATGGGAATGGCTTGGTACAGGGGTGGGTTCCAGCAGTCGCTACAGCCAGTTTGCTTGTGGGCACGCTGCACCAACGCTTGATGTGCGCGCATGCACCGTGCAATAAAAATTGCTCTGCGCACGCTCAGAAGCAAAAAGCAAGATGGTGGCACCTGAAGAACCAGTTCGGGGGCGTGGCAAGCCTGGGGCACTGCCGGTTCCATCAACCTATGCCACTAAACCACTACCGGTTCGGCTGAACCGGTCTGAACCGCTAGAAACCCACCATTGGTTTGGTATCAACTTCACCTTCTCGGCTCTCGCTCCAACCTTAACGTGTATTTTCCTGGGTTATTCCAGATGTTTTCCCCCCAAACTACCATTTAAGCCTTCAAATCAAAAAAATCAAGGTGGGTTTTCCCCCCTAAGAGGCTTTGTATATAACAGGACCTTCCCAAACCCTCCTACAGTACAAGAAGAGGGGATTGTTAAATAAAAGATTCATTTAAGGGGGGGGGAGAGAAAAGCAAAATGTAAATGTAACAGAAGAAGCATGAAACAGCTTTCTGAACCAGCAGTTTGGCTCAGATGTTAAACGTTACAAGCAAAGGCATACATAAACACAGTTTTAAAGCTGGCAGGTTTCCCAAATCTGTGTGAGCTGTTTTCTTGGAAGCAAAATAAAATAGAAAAAAAACCCCACTTTCTTCTTTACATTAAATAAAATGCATGTCTGAATGGCCCAGCTGAAAGGGTAACGAATGGAGCCAGCTTGCTGGGAATTTGATCACTGCTTGAACAACTATATTAAGGTTTCGGCAAGACTCAAACCTGCAAATATTAGAGGTTCCCAGTAGAAGCTTCTGAATAAAGAGACTGGCAGTATCGGAGCTTCGTGGCTTTTGCTATTTATTCAATGTTTGCTTGAAAGATCAAGAAAGACAGGCATTCGACAGTCAAATGACCCGTGGGAACATTGTTCAAAAAAACCCTGAATGCTTTCCTGAATCCTCAGTCCTACAAAACACTCAAGCCAACAAAATCTCATCTCAACCGACATCTCAAAAGAGCTTATATTATCTTTTGGAAATCTGCTTTTCAGCACCTTCAAACTTCTTTTAAAAAAAAAAAGGAGGAAGTATTTTAATTGGGTGGTAGGAACTCCTCATTTGTTAAGACGGAGTCTCAGACATTAGAAGAAGTGAAGCGCCTATAAGATCCTCCTTCTGGCTGGATCTAGATGCCCAGCTGGGCTCTAGATGCCCAATTGGGTTCCAGAAGTCCAGTTGGGTTCCAGAAGTCCAGTTGGGTTCTAGAGGCCCGGTCGGGTTCCAGAAGTCCAGTTGGGTTCTAGAGGCCCAGTCAGGTTCTAGAAGTCCGGTTGGTTCCGGATGTCCACTTGGGTTCCAGAAGTCCACTTGGGTTCCAGAAGTCCAGTTGGGTTCTAGATGCCCAATTGGGTTCTAGATGCCCAATTGGGTTCCAGAAGTCCAGTTGGATTCTAGATGCCCAATTGGGTTCCAGAGGTCCAGTTGGGTTCTAGATGCCCGGTTGGGTTCTAGAAGTCCGGTTGGGTTCTGGATGTCCGGTTGGGTTCCAGAAGTCCAGTTGGGTTCTAGATGCTGAGTTTAATTCCAGAAGTCCAGTTGGGTTCTAGATGCCCAGTTGGGCTCTAGATGTCCAGTGGAATACTGATTATTCAAAGTTCAGTATCCCTCCCCCGACTACTGAATTAGCTATCATCAAATGATGGTTCAGAGATTTGACTTCCAAACAAAACTACTATACAGGTAGTCCTCAACTTATGACCACAATTGAGCCCAAAATTTCTGCTGCTAAGAGAGACAGTTCTTAAGTCAGTTTTGCTCCATTTGACAAGCTTTTCTCTACCACAGTTGTTGTAAATTGCCCCCCATTTTATGGCCTTGCTTGCCGGGAGCGAGTGAGCACTCTCCTTCAATGAACAACTTGGTTCTTAAGTGAATCTGGCTTCCACGTTGACTTTGCTTGTCAGAAGGTGGCAAAAAAGGAGATCACATGACTCCTGGATGCTGCAACCATGAGTCAGCGGCCAAGCATCTGAATTTTGATCACGTAATCCCCGGGGTTGCTTACAGCGGTCGTAAGTGAGAGAAACTGTCATAAGCAGCGGTGGGTTCCGGATCCCATTGCAACTGGTACTGTTGCAAAGGGGCCTGGCATGCACAATATGAATGCACACAGTGCGTGCCTGCGTACATACCTCTTGCAACGCCTCCATGACGCTCCAGCTGCTCGGCGGAGTGTCGCACAAGCGCCGTGCGCTCCACGCGCAGAAGCCCTGAAGAGCTCAAATACAGGTAAGGAGCTCAGGCAGGCGGGTGAGCCCTCCGGAGCACCGGAACGGTACCCAGTGCGCCGGCAGGCACCAGTCCGACCGTACCAGGGTGTACCGACTGCAACCCAGCACTGATCGTAAGTCACTTTTTTCAGTGGTTGTAACTTTGAGGAGTCATTAAATAAACTGGTGCAAGTCAAGAACAATTTGTTTTTCAGGAATGATCTGAAGCACCAGCTCCAGAAGCAAAACTTTGGACTCAAATAAGGACCTACAAGATCTTGTAAAGCCTCAGTAGATTTTACGTTGAGTCCACCTGCCTAAAAGCATTTTCCAATCATGTATGCAGGCCTTGAAGCTAAAATTGTTTGGGGTGGGATGAAGAAATCGGAAGGAGGGGGTGGTAAGAGAGAACGTAATAAATCTTTGACTATGCCTCTTGGCAAGGAAACTACTACTTGGTGTCACGAAGAAACACGTTAACTGCTCTCTAAAGAAATACCGAGTTGAGAAGTTAGTGCTGCATTTCAGACATATGGTAGCTACATTAAACCAAGCTGTGAAAAACTCAGGATTTATGCTCTTAAATTTGCTGTGCTGTTTTCCTTAAAATATCTCGAAACAGATCTTAGCATGTCCTGCTTCCCCCCCATCTGCCAGCCCCCGCCCCCCCAAAAAATCACAAGGGTAGAATTACTCTGGCTTCCATAAATTCTGAGAAAAAGGAAGTTTAAAACTTGGGTGTTCTTAAGTTACACTCCACATGGAGGCCATTTGTTTCAAGGGTTTTAAAAAAAAAGCTTAAATGCAGAAAAATCCTTAATGCAGTTCTGAAAAGGGGTGAGCTGTTTTCCCAGAGTCAGAGGTGTATCTTACGGACTCTACATAGCCTGCATCAAAGACACATACGGCACAAAACTTGATCACAGGTCTTTTTCAACTTAATATTGGCCGTTTAATAACCGTTGAAGAGTTACGACAGCTTTTGAAAGGGTGGTTTGCGACGTGTAAAAACCTTTCTGACCTTGTCGATCAGAAAGGTCGGCGGTTCGAATCCCTAGCGCCGTGTAACGGCGTGAGCTCCCGTTACTTTCCCAGCTTCTGCCAACTTAGCAGTTCGAAAGCACGTAAAAAATGCAAGAAGAAAAATAGAGACCCCCCCCCCCTTTGGTGGGAAGGGAACAGCATTCCATGCGCCTTCGGCGTTGAGTCATGTTGGCCACATGACCACGGAGACGTCTTCGGACAGCGCTGGCTCTTCGGCTTTGAAACGGAGATGACCACCACCCCTTAGAGTTGGGAAGGACTAGCACACATGTGCGAGGGGAACCTTCACCTTTTTTTTTAAAGGAAAAACTAGATACGAAGGCAAGAGGGAGGGACGCTCACAATCCCTCTTTCGCTCAGCTCTTTCCCTTTGAATATGAAATTTATCCATTATCTATCATTTTTAACAAGGTCCCCCACGGCTTCACCCTCCCAAAGCCAAGTTGGAGCAAAATTGTAAATATCAAAGCCTCGGCTTCATGACTCACAAACACTCAATGTTGGATTGTTCCCTTCACATAAAGGGCAGTTTTAAAGTGCTGGTGTATTTCTAGGTTACTGAAATGTGGGAAGGGACGCAGGGGACACCGGTGTAAAATTCGTGCCTTTCTAAGAACAAAAATGAAAAATAAGCTTGCAGGATGTTGTTGTTGTTAGTCGTGAAGTCGTGTCCGACTCAACATTCCTCCAGGCCTTCCTGTCCTCTACCATCCTCTGAAGTCATTCAAGCTCACGCCAACTGCTTCAGTGACTCCATCCAGTCACCTCCTTCTCTGCCATCCCCTTCTTCTTTTGCCCTCCATTCATTCCCAGCATGAGGCTCTTCTCCAGGGAGTCCTTCCTTCTCATTAGGTGGCCAAAGCATTTGAGTTTCCTCTTCAGGATGTAGCCTTCTAAAGAGCAGTCAGGGTTGATCTCCTCTAGGACTGCTCCTCCCATTGAAACATCCCATCTGTTCTTCACTACAGTACTTAGTTGTAAAAAAAGGACACCATCTTGTTTCCCCAGAGAGCAGTTACATCTCTAGTCATTTCTCTCTGGTGCTAAACCCAGATCAAGCCAACCCTTGTTGTTGTTGTTGTTAGTTGTGTCCAATCTATCGTGACCTCATGGACAACGTTCTTCTAGGTCTTTCTGTCCTCTACCATCCTCTGGAGTCCATTTAAGCTCATGTCGACTGCTTCAGTGACTCCATCCAGCCCCCTCCTTCTCTGCCATCCCCTTCTTCTTCTTTTGCCCTCCATCGTTCCCAGCATGAGGCTCTTCTCCAGGGAGTCCTTCCTTCTCATTAGGTGGCCAAAGGATTTCAGTTTCCTCTTCAGGATCTGGCCTTCTAAAGAGCAGACAGGGTTGATCTCCTCTAGGACTGACCGGTTGGATGGCCTTGCAGTCCAAGGGATTCGCAGGAGTCTTCTCCAGCGCCAGAGTTCAAAGGCCTGTTATGTGTAGCTTCATTCACACACGCACACACACACACACACAGTATATAAAGAAGATGATGATTAAACAAACTGTCCCAAACTATACCATTTTATAAAGCGTAGAGCCATTCCAAGCATTTAATTCAGCGACCAAAGGAAACCCAGGGCAAACTATCTTATTTTCCAACAGCAGCAAATAACCAAAAGAATCGTAAAGCGGTTGAATGGACCCACATGCAGAATTGCATCCTTTTGCAAAAACATTTGGGAGGTGGGGGGAACCAACCCTCCACTTCTCAAGCAAAACCCATAGAAGTTATTTTCTCTTATGGGGGAGGGAGGGAGGGAGGGAGGGAGGGAGGGAGGGAGGGAGGGAGGGAGGGAGGGAGAGAGAGAGAGAGAGAGAGAGAGAGAGAGAGAGAGAGAGAGAGAGAGAGAGAGAGAGAGAGAGAGAGAGAGAGAGAGAGAGAATATTCCACTAATGAGTATCACACAAAGCATTTGTGCAGCTGTTTTTCTGGCCCTTTGTGAGTTGTGAAAGAGAGAGAGAGAGAGAGAGAGTTGGGGGAAGGAAGGGTCACTCTCTCGGGGGTCAAAGCAATGGCTTGTTCCACGGGACAAAAATAACTTTTTGCCAAATCTCTGCAAGAACAAAGAGGCTGGGAGGACAATGCAACCTCCCCCACACCCCCACTCCCTTCTGTGTCATCTCTCATTTCCGCGGCTTTGTTTAAAGTCGTCTTTAAATGCACACGCTCGGCCGAAATGGAAACCCAACAAAACTTTCACAAGGCCTGGCTCAAAATATCCCAAGCTTCGCCGTGTGTGTGTGCTACAAATATTTCAGGACGCTCAAAGGAGGAGCTACGTTCTCACTTAAAGTTAGTCCAAAATTACCCCAGCAGTGCCTAAATAAAATCGGTGTTCTATTTCTCCCTTATATCCGGAGAGCTTGAGCATTTAATTATCTTTGGGAAGTGATGGGGTGATTTGCTTTATGACGAGATGAAGAGGAGGCTGTTAGGAGGCTGTTGTCCAATAGGAAAAAGGTTTTCTCCCTGGATGTTCTTCGGACTTCATCGAAAGAATTCAGGCCACATTTTTTATTTATTAGATTTTTTTATGCCACCCGTATTAGTTTATAGGTAACTAAAGGCAGTGAACGTAGATAATGCTCTTTTCTCTTTCTATTTCCTCCCAAGTAACCCTGGGCTCAGGGAGAAAAAGAGAGATTGGACCATAGTCACCCAGCCAGCTTTCATGGCTCAGGTGGGACTAGAACTCCTCATCTCCTGGTGATTGGCCTAAAATCATTATGAGCCGAGGTGGCGCAGTGGTTAGAGTGTAGCACTGCAGGCTACTTCAACTGACTGTAGTTCTGCAGTTCGGCTGTTCAAATCTCACCGGCTCAGGGTTGACTCAGCCTTCCATCCTTCCGAGGTGGGTAAAATGAGGACCCAGACTGTGGGGGCGATATGCTGACTCTGTAAACCGCTTAGAGAGGGCTGAAAGCCCTATGAAGTGGTATATAAGTCTAACTGCTATTGCTATTGATATCATCCAGATAGCTTTCATGGCTGAGGTGGGACTAGAACTCATCATCTCCTGGTGATTGTCCCAAAATCACCCAGCCAGCTTTCATTGCTCAGGCAGGACTAGAACTTCCATCTCCTGGTGATTGTCCCAAAATCACCCAGCCAGCTTTCATGGCTCAGGTGGGACTAGAACTCCACATCTCCTGGTGATTGTCCCAAAATCACCTAGCCAGCTTTCATGGCTCAGGTGGGACTAGAACTCCTCATCTCCTGGTGATTGTCCCAAAGTCACCCAGCCAGCTTTCATGGCTCAGGTGGGACTAGAACTCCTCATCTCCAAGTGATTGTCCCAAAATCACCTAGCCAGCTTTCATGGCTCAGGCGGGACTAGAACTCCTCATCTCCTGGTGATTGTCCCAAAGTCACCCAGATAGCTTCCATGCCCAAGGTGGAACTAGAACTCAATATCTCCTGGTTTCTAGACCAACACTGTAACCTCTACACTGAATTAACTCTATATGAGAGACATTCAGTAGTTGAATCCTGAGCTGAAAAAGTGTCTCTCCTGTGATATTCATGGTGCACCTCACAACTGCTCCTTAAAAGATCCATTCCCCCTCTCCTGGACCCATGTACTAATATGGCTTCAGGAAAATACAAGTAGGAATTGAGATGTTACTGGATGCTACCACACGTTTTCTTCATTGCATATCCTCAGAGGAGAATGGGGACCTACGTACACCCAAGGCTATTTTTCCCTTCCCCATTCAGAAAATTATTATTCATCACAGTGGTGGGATTCAAATAATTGACCAACCAGTTCTCTGCCCTAATGACCAGCTGGGTAGGCGGGGCTCGGTGGTCATGTGATCATGTGGGTGTGGTCAAGTCAATGTCACTCAGGTCGATGGGCGCTTCGCCTTCGTTGTTACAATGGTAATAAGGGTTAACTGGAGAGGCAGTTTCTGTAAGCAGTGCAATAAAGATGAGGCTAGAAACAACACCAGAATGTTTCCTTCCTGCCTTCCTTACAGGATTAGCCCTGTAAAGTGGGGGAAAACGAAAGGAGATTTCTTCCAACAACCGGTTCTCCGAACTGCTTAGAAAGTTACCAACCGGTTCTCCCAAATATATGCGAACTGGCTGAATCCCACCACTGATTCATCAATGAATAGGAATTTCAAAAATAAGCCCTTGCTAAGACAAATGGACAGGATTTTCTTCTTACTAAGGCAGATGATCTCAGCCTGCAGTCTGAAAAGTGTTTGACGGAAATTATTTCTCTGTGGACGTGTAAATATAGGTGACCTCTGTGTAATAGCAGGATTGTCTCTTGTACCAAAAATAAAACCCCACCCCTGAGATGACAGTGTTTGCAAAAGTCCTTCCTTACAACCGGCAAGAGCCAAGGACACTTGTAATTTAAGGAACACCTCTGAGGCTTTTAAGTCCAAGCCAACAAATTTAGGATGAAGAAGACTTTGCAACAAATTGCATGCCATCCACCGTTGTTTTTTTCCTGGCTACATCGGAAGTTGGTATCAATCTCCTCTTACAACAATCTTCAGAAAGAGCCTTTCCCCAACAGGAATATCTACTACCCAGTGGTGGGTTTCAAAAATTGTTCGAATCTACTCTGTGGGTGTGGCCTCCTTTGTGGGAGTGGCTTGCCACCCATGTGACCAGATGGGAATGGCTTACCGCCCATGTGACCGGATATGAAATTATGAATTAGTACTTAGGTCGATCCAAGTAGCTATTCAGAAACTCTGGCATTGAAGCATGCAAGTCTTAAAGCTGTCAAGTTACAAGATCCTTGCACCTCTAACCCTTTAGGAAAAAAAAACTTGGGGTCTTCAAACCTGATAGTTTTAAGACTTGTGGACTTCAACTCCCAGAATTCCTCCTCCAGTCACATTGGCTCAGGAACTCTGGAATTGAAGCATGCAAGTAAGTCTTAAAGCTGTCAAGTTACAAGATCCTTGCACCCCAAACCCTTTAGCAGTGGTGGGTTTCAAAATTTTTTGGAACCTCTTCTGTAGGTGTGGCCTGCTTTCCGGGTCCACTGATGGAACCTCTTCTAACTGGTTCGGTAGATCTATCTCTCTCTCTCTCTCTCTCTCTCTCTCTCTCTCTCTCTCTCTCTCTCTCTCTCTCTCTCTCTCTCACACACACACACACACACACACACACACACACCCCTAATGCCTTCAGGATGTGCACATCTTGAGTTTTGCTAATCCTTAGCCAGCACTTGCCTCGTTGGCTAAAGATTAGAAGGCTTGAACACTGACCAATTGGAAAGACATCAGCTCTGGGACAAGCGAGGCTACGGGACGTGACGAGAAGCAAAAGACGAGACTTTATTCCAAGATACTTGTACTTAAAGCGGGAACTGTCCAAAAGGAAAGGGGGGGAAAAAATACAAAAAGGAAAAAAAAATCTGGCGCCATCTAAGAAGCTAAGAAAAATGAATCCCTTGGCAGGGCTTAATAAGCAAAGAGATCTGGCTTAATCTCCACGAAGGGAGGAGCAGTAGAAGCAGCTCATGATTGCTGCAGTCAGATTCTTTGGGCCTTGTTTTGGGGAGGGGGGGAAGAGAAATTGCTACCACCCAACGCTTGGAATATAAACTTCATCTCTATAATCCAATATTCATCAGAGAAGTTGTCTTTATTTATGTATTTAAAGGGCTTAACGATGCTATTAACTCCTTTTCGAACAGAAGGAAACTGCCTTAATTCTCTTAAGCTTTGAATAATGAAAGAAAAGAAAGGAGAGAAAAGAAAGAAGAGAAAAAGAGGGAGGGAAGGGAAAGGAAAGGAAGGAAAGGAAAGGAAAAGAAAGGGAAGGAAAAGAAAAGAAAGGGAAGGAAAAGGAAAGGAAGATTTAAAAAAGGACAGGGAAAGGGAAGAGAAGAGAAGGGGGAAGGGAAGGGAAGGAGTGAGGGAGGGAGAAAGAAAGAAATAAAGAAAAAGAAAGAAAGAAGGGAGGAGGGAGGGAGAGAGGAAGGAAGGAAGGAAGGAAGGAAGGAAGGAAGGAAGGAAGGAAGGAATGAATGAATGAATCATGGAGATTTTTTATTATTATTCTGAGTGTTAAAACTTTTCAAACCAGGTCAAGTTAGTTTTAATAATAATTAATAATAATAATTAATAATATAAAGGAAATGGTTCTGTTTTAAAATAAGTCAAGGCGATGGTTTTCCCAGTTGCAATGAATGGCTGTGAAGGTTGGACCATAAGGAAGGTTGAGCACCAAAGAATGGAGGCCTTTGAACTCTGGTGCTGGAGAAGACTCCTGCATTGAGTCCCTTGGACTGCAAGGCGATCCAACCGGTCAGTCCTAGAGATCAATCCTGATTGCTCTTTAGAAGGCGAGATCCTGAAGAGAAAACTCAAATACTTTGGCCACCTAATGAGAAGGAAGGACTCCCTGGAGAAGAGCCTCATGCTGGGAAAGATGGAGGGCAGAAGAAGAAGAAGGGGACGGCAGAGAAGGAGGTGGCTTGATGGAGTCACCGAAGCAGTTGGTATGAGCTTAAATGAGGATGGTAGAGGACAGGAAGGCCTGGAAGAATGTTGTCCATGGGATCGCAATGGGTTGGACATGACTTCGCAACTAATAGCAACCAGGAAGGAAGACCTCTTCAATCTCACCCCACCCTGATGATTCTTTGCAACCTCTGGAGAGGCTCTTATCCAGACAACACAAAAAGACCCTCCATTGACCCCACCCCATCCCAGTTCTTCTGACGATAAAACCTCTCCCATTCTAAAGCCCAGTTTAAACCCTAAAGCTACACACACACACACACACACACACAGCCTCCCATTTGAATCCTCTTGTAAACATTTTGACACACATTTCACTTAAGGCAAGTCAACAAGTTAAAAACTCCCAGCTGCCAAGAATAACTTTCCAGAGAGAAGGTCATTTGGTTAGTTTCAAGACTGGGTTTTAAAACTTTGGGAACCTAACAAATTCTGTCTCTTAAACTTTAGGGCAGGATTTTTCGGGCAACAGATATATATCCTGAATCACCCAAGCCTCCTATATAGGAGATTTCAGAAGCTTCCTGGATCCCTTCCCCCCAAAGGCTTGGGTGATTCAGGATAATTAAAAGTTAGAAGTTTCGCAACATTGGGGAGAATCACAGCATTCCCCATCCTGGCTTCAAAAAAGATCAAAATGGCCCCATTCTCTAAATCTAGAACGAGGTACAGCTAGTCCTCATTTAACCACTGGTTCAAAGACATGACGGACCTCTCCAGAGCTATTTCTGACCCCTTTTCAATGCTCCGAGAGCCCGTCCACCCAGAATCATCTCGTGACCCGACAAAAGGGCAAACGTCAAAACCGCGCCCGACTAAACCCCGTCGCTGACGTCATCAACGCGGCGGCAACAGCCAGCGCGGAGAAAGAAGGGCGCTTTACAATAGCGCATTGAAAGAAAGCCGATTTAACTTAAGGTAAGTGTTAGGTTTAGGGTTAGGTTTAGGGTTAGGTTAAGGGTTAGGCTTAGGGTAAGGTTTAGGGTTAGGTTTAGGGTTAGGTTAAGGGTTAGGTTTAGGGTAAGGTTTAGGGTTAGGTTAAGGGTTAGGTTAAGGGTTAGGTTTAGGGTTAGGGTTAGGTTAAGGGTTAGGGTTAGGGTTAGGGTTAGGGTTAGGGTTAGGTTAAGGGTTAGGTTTAGGGTAAGGTTTAGGGTTAGGTTAAGGGTTAGGGTTAGGGTTAGAGTTAGGTTAAGGGTCAGGTTTAGGGTTAGGTTAAGGGTTAGGTTTAGGGTTAGGTTTAGAGTTAGGGTTAGAGTTAGGTTAAGGGTTAGGTTTAGGGTTAGGTTAAGGGTTAGGTTTAGGGTTAGGTTAAGGGTTAGGGTTAGGTTTAGGGTTAGGGGTTAAGTTTAGGTTTAGGGTTACTTTTACAGTGCGCTTCTGTCTCCACGCTGTTGTCGCCCTGTTGATGACGTCAGCGACGCAGTTTAGTCGGGCGCGGTTTTGTTGTTTGCCCTTTTGTCGGTGAACCAATCATGTGATCAGATTTGGTAATGCTCATATTTATGACCATTTGGAGCATGCTCTGGTCACATGATTTTTAGTGTCTTTTGCAGATTTCGTGCCTTTTAACTTCCCATTTCCGGCAAAGAACCAGCCATTCATGAAAATGGGATTGGCTTAACGTTTGCGTTGGCTTAATGGTTGCGACATTTGGCTCAGAACGGTTATAAAATCGAGTGCGGTCACAAGGTGATCCACTTAACAACTACCATGCCTTGCAACTCTAATTCTGGGCTCAATTATGGTCGTACCTCGAGGACTATCTGTACACAACCAAATGATTCCTATAGTCTTTCTAGATAGGAAGTCAAACAAAGCTGCTCGGGTGGTTGAATTCCTTATGTCCGGCATCATGATTACAGTTCTGTGTTTCCTTTTTCTAATTTTTTTTTAGTCACATGGTTTCTGAGTCAGACACGTTCACCGTATGTGATGCCTTAGGAGCCCCGCAGAATTGAGGCCTGATAAAATCAACAAAATCCAAATGGAACGGAGGCTGATCCCTCACTGAAGACAGAAAAGATAAACAACAGTTTATCAGAGAAAAGTGCTGGAGGAAAAAATAAAAACATTGTCCTTGCAAACAAGGGGAGGGGGGGAATGGAATGGATTGGAATAGGAATAGGAATAGAATAGAATCATTGAGTAGAGTGGAATGGAATGGAATAGTATAGAATTGTAGAGTAGAGTAGAGTAGGGTAGGGTAGGGTAGAGTAGAGTAGAGTAGAGTAGAGTAGAATCATAGAGTAGAGTAGAGTAAGGTAGGGTAGGGTAAGGTAGGGTAGAGTAGAATGGAATGGAATGAAATGCAATAGGAATATGAATGGAATAATATAATATAATTAATATAATAGAGTAGAGTAGAGTAGAGTAGAGTAGAGTAGAGTAGAGTAGAGTAGAGTAGAATAGAATAGAATAGAATAGAATCATAGAGTAGAGTAGAGTGGAATGGAATAGTATAGAATAAGAATAGGAATAGGAATAGGAATAGGAATAGGAATAGGAATAGGAATAGGAATATGATATGATATGATATGATATGATAGAATAGAATAGAATAGAATTATAGAGTAGAGTGGAATGGAATGGAATAGTATAGAATTGTAGAGTAGAGTAGAGTAGAGTAGAGTAGAGTAGAGTAGAGTAGAGTAGAGTAGAGTAGAGTAGAGTAGAGTAGAGTAGAATCATAGAGTAGAGTAGAGTAAGGTAGGGCAGGGAAGAGTAGAATGGAATGGAATGCAATAGGAATAGGAACAGAATAATAGAATAGAATAGAATAGAATAGAATAGAATAGAATAGAATAGAATAGAATAGAATAGAATAGAATCATTACTGGAATGGAATAGTATAGAATAGAAAAGGAACAGGAACAGGAACAGGAAAAGGAATAGGAATAGGAAATAGAATAGACTAGAATAAGTACAGTACAGTAGAGTACAGAGTTGGAAGGAACCTTAGAGGCCTTCTAGTCCAACCCTGTGCTTAGGCAGGAAATCCTAAACCCTGTACCATTTCAGACAAATGGTTATCCAATCCAGTCCAATCCAATCTAATCCATTCCATTTTCCCTTTGGATAACCCAATCTGAACATAGACTAGAGTTTCATTCTGACACTACTTTGACGGTTCCAATCCAAGGGAAGAATAGAAGCCGCACCACTTTCCCAGTTGACTCCCCCCTACACCCATAATTTGCTCCAAACAAAAGTGTAGCTGGAGTTTAATCCCTGATGAAAGAAACTAAATCAAAACATGAACCGTTTCATCTGCGAATAGCTGGCAAAGAAAAGTTCCGTTTGCTCTTCCAACTTAAGAATTCTCTTATTTTTAAAAAGAATTCTCTAAGCATGGCGGGCATTAAAAGAGAGGCTTGGAGAAAGGGGAGGAGGTAGAAATATCCTTCCTTCTTCCCGTTTCTACCCTTTATAAACTGTTCCTCTGTTTGAAGTACATCATAAACCTTTCCCTTAAAAAGTTTAAGACGGACAAAGCCTGACCTTACATTATACCTTTGTGGTTAGAAACTTGGAGCGTGAGAGAAATCAAGTTCATCTCGACGTCGGCAAAGGGTTGCTTCAAGAAAAACATCACATACCTCCACCACATCGCACACACGGTTCACGAGCTGAACAAAAAAAGCACAGAGCCAGCCTCGACAGCCCTTTGAAGTTAGCAAAACATTGTCCAGGCACGACACACTCCTGAGAATGTGGGATAGGGGTGTTTGAACCACATTTGCCCTGACATCACCTGTGGCTGGTCCATTGAGTAACTTCAACAATCTCCCTCTTTCTCCTCAAAAGATGAACCCCCCCCCCACACACACACCCAAGACAGACAACGCCTGTGACACCTCCTGTCCCAAACTCCTGGATCTAAGACGGTGAAGGCGAACTGCCGGATGTGACATGCAGAGCCATCCTTCCGAGGTGGGTAAGATGAGGACCCAGATTGTTGGGGGCAAGAGGCTGACTCTGTAAAGCACTTAGAGAGGGCTGTAAAAGCACTGTGAAGCGGTATATAAGTCTAAGTGCTGTTGCTATTGCTACTCCTTCTTTCCTTCCTTCCTTCCTCTCTTCCTCCCTCCCTCCCTTGTACAATGGTTAGAATGCAGTATTGCAGGCTGATTCTGCCCATTGCCAGCAGTTCAAATCTCACCAGGCTCAATGTTGACTCAGCCTTCCATCCTTCCAAGGTGGGTAAAATGAGGACCCAGGTTGTTGGGGGGGGGCAAGAGGCTGACTCTGTAAAGCACTTAGAGAGGGCTGTAAAAGCACTATGAAGCGGTATATAAGTCTAAGGGCTGTTGCTATTGCTACTCCTTCCTTCCTTCCTCCCTCCCTCCCAGATTGTTGGGGGGCAAGAAGCTGACTCTGTATATATGTCTAAGTGCTATTGCTGTCTCTTTCTTCCTTCCTTCCTTCCTTCCTTCCTTCCTTCTTTCCTTCCATCCATCCATCCATCCATCCACGGTGCACAATGATTAGAATGCAGGATTGCAATCTAACTCTGCCAACTGCCAAGAGTTCAATCCTGAGCGGTTCAAGATTGACTCAGCCTTTCATCCTTTGGAGGTCAGTAAAATGAGGATCCAGATTGTTGGGGGGCAAGAAGCTGGCTCTGTATATATGTCTAAGTGCTATTGCTGTCCCTTCCTTCCTTCCTTCCTTCCTTCCTTCCATCCATCCATCCATCCATCCATCCATCCATCCACGGTGTACAGTGGTTAGAATGCAGGATTGCAAATTAACTCTGCCAATTGCCAAGAGTTCAATCCTGAGCGGCTCAAGGCTGACTCAGCCTTCCATTCTTCCGAGGTGGGTAAAATGAGGACCCAGATTGTTGAAGGGCAAGTGGCTGATTCTGTAAACCACTTAGAGAGGGCTGTAAAAGGACAATGAAGCGGTATATAAGTCTAACTACCATTGCTAATAAGCCTTTCAATCTCTGTCTGAGATCTAATGAACGCTTTTCCCTAAACACATTCGTTAGGAGATTACCGGCATTAATAATTATATTTTCCTTGAAGGGGGCGCGGCCTTAAGAGTGCCACATCGTTTAGCCAGTCTCATAAGACACGGGCGGGATTAATTTAAGATTTATCGGCTGACCGATAAAGCTTCACCATGAACGGGGGCCCCAGAATGCAAGAAGCATTTGCAAAGATGATGGACCACCTGTCCATGCTGGGACTCCAGCATGACTTTGGGGGAAGAGGCTCCAAGCTTTCTGCATGTTCAAAGGATAAGCCATAATATAAATCTGCACAGGATCTGGCGCCCATCCCAGATTCCCTCCCCACAAACACACACACACACACACACACACACACTATCAGATTGCAGAGAGATGAAAGAGGGAAGGCCACTTCTGAGTTGGCCCTGCAGTTTTTTAAAAAGTTTCTTCCACCGCAAAAGAGACTTGGGGTTATTTTATTTTATTTTGTTTTATTTTATTTTTTGGTGCCTCGTTCTTCCTCTGCTTGAGAATTTCTTTCAGGTAATCTCCTACTTTCCCCCCCCCCCAATGAAATTTTTATTTTTTTTATATTCTTTATACATTTCAATGCCTGAATGGTGTGGTAGCCGGGCATTATACATTTCAATGCACATAAACATAATCTTATTGCTCCTAAATATCGCATTGCATTTCCATTGTATCATATTATTCATCCATGCCTTTTGTTATTACTCGTCATTTCTAAATCTCCCTGTCCTTTTGTATATCTTAAAATATTAATATACAATTACTATTATTCCCCACTATTTTCTATCCCTATTGTACCTTCTCCTCATATCTCTGTCATATTCAAAGACCTGTTTTTCACTTATTTCCTCCTACTTTTTAAATTGAATTTGTTAGGGAAATGAACACCCAAAAATGTCCTTGCCATATGCAAAGTCAAAGTATTTGGTATTTGGTATTTATTAATATTTGTATGCCGCCCTTTTTCCTGGGGGGACTCAGGGCGGCTCACAGTTCAGAAGGAGGGGGGGACAAACCAAGTTACATATAGGACAGTACTTCGTTAAAAAAACACAACATTCATACTATTCGGGTACGGTGAGGTCTTTAGCCCCAGGCCTATCGGGACAGCCAGGTTTTAAGGGCTATGCGGAAGGTCTGGAGGGTGGTGAGGGTTCGAATCTCCACGGGGAGTTCGTTCCAAAGGGTCGGAGCTGCCACAGAGAAGGCTCTCCTCCGCGTGGTTGCCAGTCGACATTGACTGGCTGATGGAACTCGGAGGAGGCCTAATCTGTGGGATCTAATTGGTCGAGTGGAGGTGATTGGCAGTAGGCGGTCTCCCAAGTACCCAGATCCAATACCATGAAGGGCTTTGTAGGTGACAACTAGCACCTTGAAGCGTACCCGGAGATCAACAGGCAGCCAGTGCATCTGATGTGATGAGAAGTTCGATGCTTATTTATTTGCTTACTTACTTACTTACTTACTTACTTATTTACTTACTTACTTTGTCACTCATGCACAAGAGAACAGGAATAAGAATAAACATGAATAAGAACACAGGAAATGGGTGTAAATAAATGGGGACAATAGGACAGGGAGATTAGGCATCCTGATGTGCTTGTGCATGCCCCTTTTATGGACCTCTTAGGAATGGGGTGAGGTCAACAGTAGACAGTTCAAGATTAACGTTATGGGGGTTTGAGGATGTAACAACAGATCAGGCATTCCAGGCATTGATTAAATCTAAATTTAAATTTGCAAATCTAAATTGCAAGATTAAAACAAAACAGAGAAGCAAATTCAGTCCCAGACGTTTGCCCTGCAGCTCCAACTTCAAAGAAGAAGGGGGGGAAAAATCTAGCATTCTGACTTTTCAAAACAAACAAACAAAAAACATCCGCATTCCTTGCAAATTAAAAGAGTGGGCTTCAAAAGATCTTAAAAGCCGCCTTTTAAAAGGCTATCCGGTTAAAAGGCTATCCCACTATCCTGTCAGAGCTGAAGAAGCTTCTTGGATGAGAAGGGAAATGTCTTCAAAAGGAAAAACAAACAAACAAGAAAGCCTCCTGAAAAAATAAAGCATCTTTTCTTTTCTTTTCTTTTTTTCTTCTCTTCTTCTCTTCTCTTCTTTCTTTTCTTCTTTCTTTTCTTTTCTTCTTTCTTTTCTTTTTTTCTTTTCTTTTCTTCTTTCTTTTCTTTTCTTTTCTTCTCTTCTCTTCTTTTTTCTTTTCTTTTCTTTTCTTTACTTTACTTTACTTTTTACTTTACTCTTTACTTTACTTTTTACTTTACTCTTTACTTTGCTTTACTTTACTTTTTACTTTACTCTTTACTTTACTTTACTTTACTTTTTACTTTACTCTTTACTTTACTTTTTACTTTACTCTTTACTTTGCTTTACTTTACTTTACTTTTTACTTTACTCTTTACTTTACTTTGCTTTACTTTACTTTACTTTTTACTTTACTCTTTACTTTACTTTTTACTTTACTCTTTACTTTACTTTTTACTTTACTCTTTGCTTTGCTTTGCTTTACTTTACTTTTTACTTTACTCTTTACTTTACTTTACTTTACTTTTTACTTTACTCTTTACTTTGCTTTACTTTACTTTAATAAAATTTGTATGCCGCCCACTCCCATAGGGACTCTGGGCGGCTCACAGCAAAAAATAAAAGCATTAAAAGATTAAGAAAAGATACAATATTAAAAAACCAATAGACCATCCATTCAATCAAGTCGGGCTGGAAATTAATCAACAGCCCCAGGCCTGCCGGAACAGCCAGGTCTTGGTGGCTTTACGGAAGGCCGGGAGAGTGGTAAGGGTCCGGATCTCAGTGGGTAGATCGTTCCACAGGGCCGGTGCAGCTACAGAGAAGGCCCTTCCCCGAGGGGCTGCCAGCCGGCATTGTCCGGTCGATGGCACCCGGAGGAGGCCCAACCTGTGTGGGTTTTTTGGGACAACCATGATCCTGGTGGATAACTGAGAATCTCTACAGACTTTTCGCCTTTTAAAAGCAGCCTTGAATTGTTTGTTGATACGAATCAAGCTGATATAAACTTCGGTAAAGATACACTGGGCTCATTTAGCCTCAAAGCCCAAATAACGTTTTTCAGTGCTCCATGCTGAATCCACATGCAGGGGACAAAAGATAAGATAAAAGATAAGCTTAACTCCAGACAGAGTGAAGTCAGACTGACTTAAAGAAAGCCTGCGTTTGGGTTTACACTACGCTTTTCATGAGCCTGGATCTCAAAGTGGCAAGGGATTCGTTTGCAGCAATTGTGGCTAAAGGAGACCCTGTCAAACATTTTGAAACGACACAAGACATTAGGAAAAGCTTTGCAAAAAATATAACCCAGACCATGATGGAATATGAATCAATGCAGTATATAAAGCCTTTTTTTTAAAAAAAGAAGGTGGTGGTAACCATTCATTTACTGGCCATTGGAAGTTACCATGTGACTTATGACCTTTTTTCACACTTATGACGGTTGCAGCTTCCCCGTGGTCACGTGATCCAAATTCAGTCTCTTGACAACTGGTTCATACCTACGTCCCGGGGAAGGGTGGGTCAGGTGATCCCCTTTTGCGACCTCCTGACAAGCAAAAGTCAGTAGGGAAGCCAGATTCGCTTAACGGCCGGGTTACTAATTTAACAACTGCAGGGATTCGCTCAACGACGGTGGCCAGCAAAAGAGGGCAAAACTCACTTGACGAAATTTCTCACTCATCAGCATAAGTTTGGGGGCTCAACTGTTGGCATTTGCAAGCTCAGGATTGAATTGTGGGGTCCTGGGTATTCTCTGAGCTTCAAGAACAATAGCAATAGCAATAGCAGTTAGACTTATATACCGCTTCATAGGGCTTTCAGCCCTCTCTAAGCGGTTTACAGAGTCAGCATATCGCCCCCAACAATCTGGGTCCTCATTTTACCCACCTCGGAAGGATGGAAGGCTGAGTCAACCCTGAGCCGGTGAGATTTGAACCGCTGAACTGCTGAACTAGCAGTCAGCTGAAGTGGCCTGTAGTACTGCACTCTACCCACTGCACCACCTCGGCTCTCCCCAGCCCACTCTCCCCCTCCCCACCATGACTGGCTCCCCTCCAGCTGTGGTTGGATCCAATGGTCCTCTCTCGTTTTGCCATTTCTCCTGGCCAAAGAACACGCCAGATCTTCGGTCTCTCTCTCTCTCTTTTTCTCTACCAAAGAGGCTGCTACGGTAAGTTACCTCCAAGGGCACAGAAACCTTCCCTTTCTCCTCCTCCCTAGAGGGATCTTGGAGTCTTAGTGGATAACAATAGCAATGCAATAGTTAGACTTATATACCGCTTCATAGGGCTTTCAGGCCTCTCTAAGCGGTTTACAGAGTCAGCATATCGCCCCCAACAATCTGGGTCCTCATTTTACCCACCTCGGAAGGATGGAAGGCTGAGTCAACCTTAAGCCTAGTGGGATTTGAACAGCCGAACTGCTGAACTGCAGTCAGCTGAAGTAGCCTGCAGTGCTGCATTTAACCACTGTGCCACATTGGCTCGGCTCAGTATTTAACCAGTTAAATACAAGCCAGCAGTATGAGGTGGCAGCCAAAAAAGCCAACGCAATCCTAAATTGCATTAACAGAGGGATACAATCGTTTCATTTTCATTTATTGAATTTATAAGCCGCCCAATCCTGGAGGACTCCGGGCGGCTTACAGAAATGAAAAATATTAAAAAAGGATTAAAACAATAAGATACAACAAGATTAAGAAGAAACACAACATGCACCCAGTCAAAGGGGGGGGCTGGACCTCAATCAAGAGGTCAACAGCCCCAGGCCTGCCGGAAAAGCCAGGTTTTGATAGCTTTACGGAAGGCCATGAGAGTGGGTAGGGCCCGGATCTCTGGGGGTAGCTCATTCCATAGGGCCAGAGCGGCAACAGAGAAGGCCCTACTCCGAGGCGTCGCCAGCCGGCATTGGCCAGCTGAAAGCACCCGGAGAAAGCCCATCCTGTGCGATCTTATTGGTCTAAGGGAGATATGTGGCAGAAGACGGTCTCGTAGGTATCCTAATCAAGTTAAGTACTAACAGCACTCTGTAAAGCTTTAGTAAGACCACAGCTAGAGTACTGCATCCAGTGTTGGTCACCACACTATAAAAAAGATGTTGAGACTCTAGAAAGAGTGCAGAGAAGAGCAACAAAGATAATTAGGGGACTGGAGGCTAAAACATATGAAGAAGGATTGCAGCTGAGGTGGGTTCCTACCAGTTCGCACCTATTCAGTAGAACCGGTTCGTCAAATCTACCGAACCGGTTAGAAGAGGTTCCTCCAGTGGACCCGGAAAGCAGGCCACACCTACAGAAGAGGTTCCAAAAAATTTTGAAACCCACCACTGGGTTGCAGGAACTGGGCATGGCTAGTCTAGAGAAGAGAAGGACCAGGGGAGACATGATAGCAGTCTTCCAATATTTGAGGGGCTGCTACAGAGAGGAGGGGGGGTGTCGAGCTATTTTCCAAAGCACCTGAAGGCCAGACAAGGAATAACGGATGGAAACTGATCATGGAGAGATTCAACCTGGAAATAAGGAGAAAATTTCTGACAGTGAGAACAAACAAGCGATGGAACAGAAGTTGCCTTCAGAAGTTGTGGGAGCTTCATCACTTAAGACTTTCAAGAAGAGACCTCTGTCAGAAATGGTGTAGGGTCTGCTTGGGGGGTGGGGGGCTTGGACTACATTACCTATAAGGTCCCTTCCAACTCTGTTAAACTGTATTTATCTATGTCCTCCTCCTCCTCCCGCCAGATAAGAAAAGCAGAAGAGGGTATGCAAACACACAACACCCAGCAGATGAAAGCACGTCCATGGAGTCTCAACCCCCCCTCGCCCCCGCCCCCATCCCATTTCTCCTGCAAAATAGTCCTTTGTTCTCTCTCTCTTTCCTCCCGAGCTGATCGCGGCAATCCGTACCTCACGGCGCGTGCAGCATCAACCGGAGATCAAACACCGGAGCATAAGTTTTCCTTCCACAGATCTTGAAATCATAGGCTTTAATGGGTACCTCCATGCACCCTAATCCTCCCAAGCCAGTGCAGAGATGCTCAGAAACACATGGCTCTGGCAAAGCCACCGCAGCTCAAACGCAAACTCTCTTGGACCGATAATACACAGGCGCATGGAGGGAGGGAGGGAGGGAGGGAGAGAGAGGGGGGGAGGGAGAGGGAGAGGCCAGTGGCAAAATCCTCGGAGCTAACATGGGGTCAGATGTGGGAACAATGTGGGTAGTCCAAGGCAGGAAACCTAACCATGTGGGATATGGATAGTCCTCGACACACAAGAGTTCATTTAGTGGAGTCTGTCATAGATAGACAAACGGCTGTTAAATTGCTAGAAGCTACACATAATAGGCCTTTGAACTCTGGTGCTGGAGAAGACTCCTATGAGTCTCTTGGACTGCAAGGCCATCCAACCGGTCAGTCCTAGAGGAGATCAACCCTGACTGCTCTTTAGAAGGCCAGATCCTGAAGAGCAGTGGTGGGTTTTAAAAATTGTTCGAACCTACTCTGTGGGTGTGGCCTCCTTTGTGGGAGTGGCTTGCTGCCCATGTGACCAGATGGGAGTGGCTTGCCACCCATGTGACCGGATATGAAGATGCCGATGACACTTGTCAGAGCCAGCTTAAATTACCTCACACACAGCACTGGCATGCATAAGAATAGGATGTAAACTTGTTTTTTAAAGGGCATCTTTGGTTTGCGTTAAAACAACTTCAACACACGCAATGTTCTGATTGCACCACAAACGCAGGAGTCATCCTTACCTTTCCCAGAGGCCCTGAGTTTTATAAATAGGAGCATGATAGTGTAGAATAATCATATCCAAGGACCAGTGGTGGGTTTCAAAAAAGTTTGGAAGCTCTTCTGTAGGTGTGGCCTGCTTTCCGGGTCCACTGGTGGAACCTCTTCTAACCGGTTCGGTAGATTTGATGAACTGGTTCTACCAAATAGGTGCGAACTGGTAGGAACCCATCTCTGCTAAAGAGGAAACTCAAAGACTTTGGCCATCTAATGAGAAGGAAGGACTCCCTGGAGAAGAGCCTCATGTTGGGAGTGATGGAGGGCAAAAGAAGAAGGGGACGACAGAGAATGAGGTGGCTGGATGGAGTTGCTAAAGCAGTCGGCCTGAGCTTAAGTATACTCCAGAGAATGGTAGAGGACAGGAAGGCCTGGAGGAACATTGTCCATAGGGTTGCGATGGATCAGACACAACTTCATGAACTAACAACAACAAAACGTAACAGGAGCTTTCAAAACTACCTTAAACTAAATCACCATTGATTCTAGGGTTTCCTATTCAGGATGGCAACAATCTTCCTGTTAATTTCTCCGAGCCAGGATCAACCACTGATGAGAGCAGCAGTCAAGTGTGGAGACTCCAAGTGTCCAGCATGTCAGTAAAGAGATATTCACTCACTCACTCACTCACTCACTCTCCCCCCCTCCAAACACACAAACTTTGAGGAAGGCGGAACGCAAAGTTTCCCACTTCAGATTTTCAACAGAATCTTAAATTGGTTCTAAACCATTTCAGGGTCCCGAAAGGCATCAAACGGAATTCATTTTCCAGGCTTGCTGTAAATGTTTTCATCCACGGACGGGGGTCTCCTTAGAATTGGTAAGGTCAGACGTTCTCCCCCCCCACCCTTTTTTTTAAAGGATGGCGCCTTTGCTGGTCATGCACCATTGAAGGATGCAGACGGCCAAGGCATTTCATTTCCCAATGAAATTCCAGACATGCATGGAAATACTCCTGCTCAGCATCGCCCAGAAGCCAGTGAGAAATCTACACACCTCTTTAAAAGGACGAGATGGAAACAGAAGCGAAATAAAAGCCGAGCATGCCACTTATAAAAAGGCCCCTTCCTGCTCTGCTTTCTAGCCTCTTAAGGTAAAGGTTCCCCTCGCACATATGTGCTAGTCGTTCCCGACTCTAGGGGGCGGTGCTTATCTCCATTTCAAAGCCAAAGAGCCAGCACTGTCCGAAGACGTCTCCGTGGTCATGTGGCTGGCATGACTCAATGCCAAAGGAGCATGGAACACTGTTCCCTTCCCACCAAAGGTGGTTCCTATTTTTCTACTTGCATTTTTCACGTGCTTTCGAACTGCTAGGTTGGCCGAAGCTGGGACAAGTAACGGGACCTCCCTCCATTACGTGGCAGTGGGATTCGAACCGCCGAACTGCCGACCTTTTCTGATCGACAAGCTCAGCGCCTTAGCCACTGTTAATTCTGAGCATGCCACTTACCAAAAGGCCCTTGTCTGCTCTGCTTTCTAGCCTCTTAACATTAAAGTAAAAACCAAAAGATTATTCTTTTTCATTTGCCACCCTGTGGACTAGAACCTTATTTCAGTTTTAAAAGTAAAGTATACAGAATCCGGAGCATTTTTCCCCAGTGGCTGCACAACACATTATGCTCCCCACCACCACCTCATATGCTTCATTTTTGAGCAAACAGGACTGCTCTTCTAATGCAGTGTTTCCTTTGAGCTTGGCCGCTTAAATATGTGTGAACGTCAATTCCCAGGATTCCTCAGCCTGTATGCTCACTGGGGAATTCTGGGAGTTGAAGTCTACACATCTTCAAGCCAAAGGTGGAAAACACTGCTAGGATGCATCCTTTAAACTCCAGGTAGCCATTGTGATAAAGATACAAGGATAAAGGTCAATGTTATCATTCAGATAGCAATAGCAATAGCAGTTAGACTTATATACCGCTTCATAAGGCTTTCAGCCCTCTCTAAGCGGTTTACAGAGTCAGCATATCGCCCCCACAGTCTGGGTCCTCATTTCACCCACCTCGGAAGGATGGAAGGCTGAGTCAACCTTGAGCCGGTGAGATTTGAACCGCTGAACTGCAGATAACAGTCAGCTGAAGTGGCCTGCAGTACTGCACCCTAACCACTGTGCCACCTCGGCTCTTAAGAATATCCAACCTTAAGAATATGTTCAACATTTGCCACTCCATCTGCCATTGTTAAGTCTCCTTGAGAATCTCCAAGTAATATGATATTGCTGTTGTCTTTTAATTGTTTAAAGTATTCTGTATTTTTCAAGGCTCCATCGTGTTTGTTGTGAACATGAATTCATTCTCCTTTAAATCCTTTCAATATGCCGTTATCACCAAACTCCATAAAATTGGAAACTACTTTGATATTGGAACGGTAGACACCTTCTTGATGAATAATCTGTTCCAGGATGTCTCCAATCCCAGCAGAAAATATAAATACTGGAATATTGTGTTCTTGAAGTTTGTCAAAAAAAAATCATAAAAAATTCAGGATAAAGAAAGCTTTAGGAAGACAGCACAACCATCAAGTTTAACATCGGGGGTGTGTGGGGGGGAGAGAATCATATCCAGGAACAAGGCTGTGAAAACTCCGGAGACACCTGTCACAGGTAAAACAAGGCTGTGCGTGCTTCCCTACTTTTCAGCACGTTTAGTCCTGGAATTCTCTTGGGCCAATCAGAGGTTGGAGGAGGTTGGCAGGCTTTCCTAGTGGTGATTGCCAGATGCTTCTACTTGACTTTTGCAAGCGGGGATGAGCAAAATAATGGCCTGCGTAACGTGACGGCAAAAGGAGAGTACACCATTGGCGCAATCTGGGCCAAAGTAATCAGGCAGGGGAGAAATTAAGTCCCTCCTTAATTGCAAGCGCTAGTGCCTATTAAGCCAGGGACAGACAGCCTGGCGTGGATGAGAACTTTCATCATCTCTTTGCCCCTGGAAAATGCTGGCTGCAGGACTGGCGGGAACCGGCATTCCAAACACCTGCAGGATGCCAAGGTGGATTGACTGTCGTGTGATCGGGGCAGTGGTGGGTTTTGAAAAAATTTTCGAACCTACTCTGTGGGTGTGGCCTCCTTTGTGGGAGTGGCTTGCTGGCCATGTGTTTTCTCTCTCTCTCTCTCTCTCTCTCTCTCTCTCTCTCTCTCTCTCTCTCTCACTCACTCACTCACTCACTCACTCTCTCCTTCCTTTTGTCTCTCTGTCCCTTTTTCCTTTCTTTCTTTCATCTCTCTCTCACTTTTTTCTTTTTTTATTTATTTCTTCCTTTCTTTTTCTTTCTCTGTGTGAGTCTGTCTGTCTGTCTGTCTGTCTGTCTGTCTGTCTCTCTCTCTCTCTTTCTCTCTCTGTGTGTGTGTGTGTGTGTGTGTGTGTGTGTGTGTGTGATTCAGTGGTGGGTTTCAAAAAATTTTCGAACCTCTTCTGTAGGTGTGGCCTGCTTTCTGGTGGAACCTCTTCTAACCGGTTCGGTAGATTTGACAAACCAGTTCTATCGAACTGGTGTGAACTGGTAGGAACCCACCTCTGGATCAGGGGAAGCAAACACCCATGTTCCAGTAGGTTTAATACAAGGGCCATGATTCATCCCCATCATAGAGAAAGCAGCTTACAGAGGTTTTGGCACCAATATCTAGCCACTTAGTCAGCTTCACGAACTCAAACGTTTAGGCTGCCCTTCTGCTCAGCTGGCAGGGACGAAATGGGCACAAGGGAGTGGGGGGAGTAATAATTTTTAAAAAGTAGAACTAATTCAATTAATACATCCAATACTGCTCCTTCGTATTTGCCCCTAACAAGGAGGCTGGGTTGAAAGAGAGGGATTGGCTGAAAGTGACCCAGCTGTCTTTCGTGCCTAAGAAGGGACTAGAACTCCCCATCTCCTAGTGGCTGGCTCAAAGTCACCCAGCTGTCTTTCGTGCCTAAGAAGGGACTAGAACTCCCCATCTCCTAGTGGCTGGCTCAAAGTCACCCAGCTGTCTTTCATGCCTAAGAAGGGACTAGAACTCCCCATCTCCTAGTGGCTGGCCCAAAGTCACCCAGCTGTCTTTCGTGCCTAAGAAGGGACTAGAACTCCCCATTCTCCTAGTGGCTGGCCCAAAGTCACCCAGCTGTCTTTCGTGCCTAAGGCAGGATCAGAAGTCACGGTCTCCTCCTTTCTAGGCTGCTGTCTTTTAACCACTCTTACTAGTAAAAGCGACCCGATGGACTAGCAACTTGAGCCCCAGAGTCTCACCCCTGCCAGGGAACGATCCAGATCTCACTCCTTAGTCCCTCTTCGGTTTCAGCCTTCTGCTTCCCAAGAACCAGGAAAAAGCAGAGCTGCAGGCTTCCACCGCGGGAACTGTCTCGTTTGCCAGCGCATTGAAAGGAAGAAAACAAACCAGCCGGACAGACAGAAAGAAAGAAAGAAAGAAAGAAAAAAAGAAAGAAAGAAAGAAAGAAAGAAAGAAAAGAAAAGAAGGAAAGAAAGAAGGAAAGAAGGAAAGAAAGAACGAAAGAAAGAAAGAAAGAAAGAACGAAAGAAAGAAAGAAAGAAAGAAAGAAGAAAGAAAAAAGAAAGAAAGAAATCAAGAAAGAAAGAAAAGAAAGAAAGAAAGAAAGAAAGAAAGAAAGAAAGGAAAGAAAGAAAGAAATCAAGAAAGAAAGAAAGAAATCAAGAAAGAAAGAAATCAAGAAAGAAAGAAATCAAGAAAGAAAGAAAGAAAGAAAGAAATCAAGAAAGAAAGAAAGAAAGAAAGAAAGAAAGAAGTCAAGAAAGAAAGAAAAGAAAGAAAGAAAGAAAGAAAAGAAAGAAAGAAAGAAAGAAGAAAGAAAGAAATCAAGAAAGAAAGAAAGAAATCAAGAAAGAAAGAAAGAAAGAAAGAAATCAAGAAAGAAATCAAGAAAGAAAGAAAGAAAGAAAGAAAAGAAAGAAAGAAGGAAAGAAAGAAAGAAAGAAGGAAAGAAAGAAAGAAAGAAAGAAATCAAGAAAGAAAGAAAGAAAGAAAGAAAGAAAGAAAAGAAAGAAAGAAAGAAATCAAGAAAGAAAGAAAGAAAGAAAGAAATCAAGAAAGAAAAGGAAAGAAAGAAAGAAAGAAAGAAAGAAAGAAAAGGAAAGAAAGAAAGAAAGAAAGAAAAGGAAAGAAGGAAAGAAAGAAAGAAGGAAAGAAAGAAAGAAGGAAAGAAAGAAAGAAAGAAAGAAAGAAAGAAATCAAGAAAGAAAGAAAGAAAGAAAGAAAGAAAGAAAGAAAGAAAGAAAGAAAGAAAGAAAAGGAAAGAAAGATCTCTATCAGCCCCCCACTCCCCGCCCCGAACATCTGCAGTTTACTTTTCAGCCTTGTTTTGAAGCACACTTGCAGGGACCCAAAGCCAGGCCCTTTTCCAGCATTTCTATAAAAGCCGGTAGCTAGACTGGCAGGAGGTGGCCCAGGTTTTGTTTTAAAAGATCATCGCTGCATGGATGCCTCTCTTCTTCTAAAGCCAGCATCAGCCCTTACAAAGTTTCTATACTCCAGCGGGGGCCGGCCTTCTCTCTTTCCCCCCCTTCCTCCCCTCCCTTCCGAAGCCAAGTTCAAAGAAAGCCATAAAAAGCCATCCTAACATCCCTGGGAAGGCAAAGGAGGCGGCTATATAAAAAAAAAATAACGCCACCTCTTTAAGCAGCTCCGAGCTCTCCAGAAGCTACACAAAGGAAGCTTTTCCGCGAGAATCAACTTGAGAGCAAACGCCGGCGCAGCAACTTTCTCCCTCATCATCCCCTCCGTTGCTGAAGAAGCACATTTTAGGATGAGGCTTTTTTAAGCCCTCCATCCCAGGTGAGGTGCTTCGTTACCGTTCCTTCCGTCGGCCCTCTTGAAACGGGAAAAATCCCATTTTCGACAAGTCACACTCTCAGGCATGAAGATTAGATTCGAAACATGAAATGGAGCCGTGGATCTTTTAAGTAGAGGCTCCTTGACAAAACAGTTTTGATTTCCAGAGTTCCAGTTTGGCTTGTTGGTTTGTGTTTTTTTTTAGAAAGAGAGAGGGGAGGAAGGCTGTTTGGATGTTGAAGGGGAAGGAGTTATGAAATTGGAGCTCCATTGATCTTATATCCAAGATCATTTTTATCTTCTTTTCAAGAAATGTGTTTTTATTTTCCATTTTCATTTTTGTACAATCACATATATACTGTGCACAACCGGGGCCATATAACATTAAACAATAAACACAGCCATTCCTCTTGTCAATAATACCCCGAAAAATAGAAACCCAATGTACCTCTTCGACCCTCCATACACCCTTTCTTTCGCCCCCCTCCAACTTTCCATCTTCCCTCCACGATTCCCCTCTACCCTACTTCCCCTCCCCCTCTACCACTCCTCTCTCCCGATACACTCCCTCCCTTCCTTCTCACCCTCCCTCCAATCCTCTCTCCCACCTTCTCTACCCCTCTTTCTTCTATCCCTCTACTCCTCCTAAAAATCATTTTTATCTTGATTAGGGACATTATTTCCCCCACTTTGATGTGACTCTCTTAAATTGGAGAGGGAGGGAAAGAGAAACTAAATGTGTGAGTGCGGCTATATACAAACCATGGTTTACTGATTATATCGCTATTGCTAGAATTTACCCAATACAATCAATAGCAATAGCAGTTAGACTTATATACCGCTTCACAGTGCTTTACAGCCCTCTCTAAGCGGTTTACAGAGTCAGCATATTGCCCCCAACAACAATCTGGGTCCTCATTTTACCCACCTCGGAAGGATGGAAAGCTGAGTCAACCCTGAGCCGGTGAGATTTGAACCGCCGAACTGCAGAACTGCAGTCAGCTGAAGTAGCCTGCAGTGCTGCATTTAACCACTGCGCCACCTCGGCTCAAAATGACCCCAAATGTAGGCATGAGGTCCATTCAGCCATCTCTGTTGTGGCCCGCCAGCAGCCTGCGGAGCTGGCAATAGATTCGGACAGTGAGGAGGTTGGAGAGGAACATGTGCCAGTCCTGGGGGCTGAGGAAAGCTCAGAAGAGGGCTCTGTGTTGGAGGCAGAGAGGGGGCCAGAGCCATAGGCCAGTTATCAGCTGCCTTCAGCTGTCTGTGTGTATTTGAGGACCTGTTTTTCGCCGTCTCTGGGCTCCAGAAGCTTTCTAGAAGCCTGAGGAGGCCAAAAAACGGCCCTACAAGCAACCTGGAGGCAATCCGTTCCCAAACTTCCGGGTTGCCCGTTGGGCCGTTTTTTGCCCTCCGGAGGCTTCAGGAGGCTTCTCTGAAATCTCCGGAGGGAGAAAAACAGTTCCGTTCCCTAACTTCCAGTTTGCCTGTTGGGTTTTTTGCCCTCTGGAGGCTTCAAGGAAGCCTCCGGAGGGCGGAAAACGGCCAAAAACGAAGACCAAAGTCAGCTGGCCAATGTGCACATGCGCGATGGAGCTGACAGGACAACGCCTCATGTGCCCTAAGAAATGGCTCCGTGTGCCACCTGTGCCATAGTTTTGCCATCATGGCCATACAGCTAGGGCGGGACCACCTGTGATTTCTGCTAGCGGTTGGGAAGAATTGGTTCAAACCGGCAGAATACTACCTCTGGTTGAAGACTATTTATCTTGCAGTTACCAAGGTTGAGACATAGGGTTCTAAATTAAAGGAGTATTAACCTACTTCCACAAACATGCCATGGAAAGCAGAGGTGGGTTCCTACCAGTTCGCACCTATTCGGTAGAACCGGTTCGTCAAATCTACCGAACCGGTTAGAAGAGGTTCCACCAGTGGACCCGGAAAGCAGGCCACACCTACAGAAGAGGTTCCAAAAATTTTTGAAACCCACCACTGGTGGGTGTGTAATGTCCCGCAGTTATCTACGCATTAATAATGATCTAGTAATATTTCCTTATACATTTTAGGGACCTTTCCTTACAAAATTGGTGTTTTCTTTCATACTTTTGGATTTCTAATTTCTGTTTCCGTTAGTTGGCAATTGCTAAAACCAATCCCACGTGAAAAAGTATTCAAAGCCTTCTTGATTTTAATTGCCAATTTATTTATTCCTGCACATTGTAATATTTATTCATTTACATATCTCTGTTTTCCCACTGTTGTGCAAACACAATTCCAGCAGCTGCTAACATGTGTAAAATTAAATATATATTATACTCCCTTTCAAATAGCCAACAAAATATTTCTGGTTTTAATTCCATATCTTGCTTTACAATTGCTTCTAACCACTAACTTCTGAATAGCTACTTGGACCGAACTAAGTACTAATTCATAATTTCATATCCGGTCACATGGGTGGCAAGCCACTCCCATCCGGTCACATGGGCGGCAAGCCACTCCTATCCGGTCACAAGGGTGGCAAGCCACTCCCACAAAGGAGGCCACACCCACAGAGTAGGTTCGAACAATTTTTGAAACCCACCACTAATGGAAAGTTACATAAACGCGACTGTGAAGTCACCAGGAACTCAGTCCAACTCCAAGGGAACATTCCCTTTATTTTGCCTTTCTGACTCACCCATGTAATCAATCTCCATTATTACTGTTTACAGTCTGCTCTCACAAGCATTTCATTCTCTTTTGGAAGTGGAGAGCAAACACAAGAACCATTCTGGTAGGCTTGCCAAGATCCAAATTAGGCAGGGAGCCCCATCAGATATGAGCCATCCAGAAAACCCAACCGAAATAAACATAGATCACCCCCTCTTCTTAAGCAGCTCCATCAGGTGAGTCTTCAAACTCAACTCTGCCAAATGTTGCAACACAGCTCACTCCTTGGCGACAATTGAGCCTCCAGCGCAAAACTGCAGAGAAATGCTGAGTGCTCTCTACGCTGTTATGGCTTGGAACCACACTGAACTGTCCCTCTGAGAATAATTGCCACAGAATCCATCTTTCTATTGGATTATTGGGCAATTCAATTAATACCATCCCTGCAATACGACTGAAACCTCAAACACCAGAAAAGGCAATTGAAGATTAAACTAGTTTAAACCCATTTAAAATTTCTCTATCTGTTTCAATGAGGGATAGGATAGGATAGGATAGGATAGGATAGGATAGGATAGGATAGGATAGGATAGGATAGGACAGGACAGGACAGGACAGAATAGAATTATTTATTGACCAAGTGAGATTGGACACACAAAGAATTTGTCTTTGGTGCATAGAGCCGAGGTGGTGCAGTGGTTAAATGCAGCACTGCAGGCTACTTCAGCTGACTGCAGTTCGGCTGTTCAAATCTCACCGGCTCAGGGTTGACTCAGCCTTCCATCCTTCCGAGGTGGGTAAAATGAGGACCCGGATTGTTGTTGGGGGCAATATGCTGACTCTGTAAACCGCTTAGAGAGGGCTGAAAGCCCTATGAAGCGGTATATAAGTCTAACTGCTATTGCTATTGCTATATGCTCTCAGTGTACATAAGGAGAATAAAACACATTCATCAAGAATGAAAAGATACAAGACTTAGCGATAGTCAAGGTTACTAATAAGCTATCAAATTGTACTAGGAAACCAATAAAAACTATACAAATTGAAAGATACAAGCAACACGGTTATAGTCATAAGTGGGGAGAGATAGATACTAGGGAGGAAGAGAAGAGGAATAGTAATGCAGTCTTAGTAAATTATTGATACTGTTGTACGCAGAACGGCAACAAACTTTGCAAAAGCCGAGGCGGCTATCTTCAAACACTCGGGGATTTTTTAAGATTATATACTGTTGCGTTCAAGATACAGCGAGTCCCTAATTTATCAACCACTTAAGTCAGGGATGACCACAATCTTTTTCCCGAGATTGCCGTAGTCATTCCTGTTACACCACAGTGGCCTGGTTTCCAGCATGGCGAAGGAACCGTGTTGCGAAATCAAACGCCTGATTTATTTGCTCATCGGGGTTTGCTTAGGGACATTCGAGATAGATGATAGATAGATAGATAGATAGATAGATAGATAGATAGATAGATAGATAGATAGATAGATAGATAGATAGATAGATAGATGTCAAAGCACCTGGTATGTCCAAATATGGGAGGGAGCATACTGCTTGAATTCAAAGCACCAGGTGCTTTGACATAACACAATCATTTCCTTGGCTTAGCTAGTAAGGGAGGAGAGCTTGTGGCTTAGAGGTTAATATAACTGCCTAATATGTAAAATAGCCCAGGTTCAAATCCCAGTAAGGGTATGGCTAGCTGATGAGAGCTAAATAGCTTGAAATAGATCTATACTAGTCTCCCTTTATTTATCAGCACAAATGCAACACACACACACACACACACACACCTACACACAGAATCCATCATCATCACCACACCAAAGGTCCAAGTAGTCCTCGACTTACTTTTCATCAAGAATGAAAAGGTACAAGATTTAGCGATAGTCAAGGTTACTAATAAGCTATCAAATTGTACTAGGAAACCAATAGAAAAACTATACAAATTGAAAGATACAAGCAACACGGTTATAGTCATAAGTGGGGAGAGATAGATACTAGGGAGGAAGAGAAGAAGAATAGTAATGCAGTCTTAGTAAATTATTGATACTGTTGTACGCAGAACGGCAACAAACTTTGCAAAAGCCGAGACAGCTATCTTCAAACACTCGGGGATGTTTTAAAGATTATATACTGTTGCGTTCAAGATACAGCAAGTCCCTAATTTATCAACCACTTAAGTCAGGGATGACCACAATCCTTTTCCCGAGATTGCCGTAGTCATTCCTGTTACACCACAGTGGCCTGGCTTCCCAGCATGGCGAAGGAACTGTATTGCGAAATCAAACGCCTGATTTATTTGCTCATCGGGGTTTCCTTAGGGACATTCGAGATAGATGATAGATAGATAGATAGATAGATAGATAGATAGATAGATAGATAGATAGATAGATAGATAGATAGATAGATAGATAGATGTCAAAGCACCTGGTATGCCCAAATATGGGAGGGAGCATACTGCTAGAATTCAAAGCACCAGGTGCTTTGACATAACACAATCATTTCCTTGGCTCAGCTAGTAAGGGAGGAGAGCTTGTGGCTTAGAGGTTAACATAACTGCCTAATATGTAAAATAGCCCAGGTTCAAATCCCAGTAAGGGTATGGCTAGCTGATGAGAGCTAAATAGCTTGAAATAGATCTATACTAGTCTCCCTTTATTTATCAGCACAAATGCAACACACACACACACACACACACACAGACCTACACACAGAATCCATCATCATCACCACACCAAAGGTCCAAGTAGTCCTCGACTTACTTTTCATCAAGAATGAAAAGGTACAAGATTTAGCGATAGTCAAGGTTACTAATAAGCTATCAAATTGTACTAGGAAACCAATAAAAAACTATACAAATTGAAAGATACAAGCAACACGGTTATAGTCATAAGTGGGGAGAGATAGATACTAGGGAGGAAGAGAAGAGGAATAGTAATGCAGTCTTAGTAAATTATTGATACTGTTATACGCAGAACGGCAACAAACTTTGCAAAAGCCGAGGCGGCTATCTTCAAACACTCGGGGATTTTTTAAGATTATATACTGTTGCGTTCAAGATACAGCGAGTCCCTAATTTATCAACCACTTAAGTCAGGGATGACCACAATCCTTTTCCCGAGATTGCCGTAGTCATTCCTGTTACACCACAGTGGCCTGGCTTCCCAGCATGGCGAAGGAACCGTGTTGCGAAATCAAACGCCTGATTTATTTTCTCATCAGGGTTTACTTAGGGACATTTGAGATAGTGAATTAAATTAGACATCCCCACCATGGAATGTCTACCAACGTGAAAGCTGGGTTCTCTCAACAAGTTTAGCGACTCCAGAAAGTCCTAGCATCTGTGTTAAGCTTGATTAGAATTAACCTTGGCTAATTCTGGGTTTGTTCGCTTTTTGAGCTTGTCGCTTCGTGGAAACGCAGCCCTTTTAGTGAGTTATACTCATGGTGGATGAGGCAAAACAGTTTGGTGTAAATGCCTAATGGATCATCTCAATCATCCAGATCTGTGGTTGTCGCCAAGATGTCAAGATACAAGAGGCCAACGGACTGTCTTTGTTCTTTTTTTCCCCCTTGAAAATGTTTCGCTTCTCATCCAAGAAGCTTCTTCAGTTCTTGGATGAGAGGCGAGAAATGTTTTCAAGGAAACCATTTCTGAAAAACATCTGGTTTTTCATGAAGACATTTCGCTTCTCCTCCAAGAAGCTTCTTCACTTCTGTTGCATAACTAAATGTCTCTGGAGATTCTTAAACATCCAGATCTGTGGTTGTCTCCAAGATGCTTTTTCAAGAGGCCAACGGACTTTCTTTGTTCTTTTCCCCCCCCCCCTTGAAAATGTTTCGCTTCTCATCCAAGAAGCTTCTTCGGTTCTTGGATGGGAGGCGAAATGTTTTCAAGGAAAAAATATCAAGAAAGGCCAGCTGCCTTTTGAAAAAGCACCTTTGGGGGGCAAGTTTTGGTATAGTGTTAACGCAACCAGGCTTAGAAACCAGGAGACAGTGAATTCTAGTCCTGCCTAATGCACAAATCCAATTGGGTGACCTTGGGCCAATCGCTCTGTGTCAGCTCTAGGGAGCTAAGATAATGGCAAACCATTTCTGAAAAACCTTGCCAAAAAAGGTGCCCACACAGCCAGTTCTTACAGGTTGTGGAGAATCGGTAGTGGAATTTTTGAGTAGTTGGGAGAACTGGCAAACAGGCTGGCCACGCCCATTCTTCTGTAGCCCTGAACAGGGGAATGGAGCTGGAAAGCAGGTTAGTGGGGTGGGGTGGGAATGGGGATTTTGCAGCATCTTTCCCCTGCCAAGCCCACCAAGCCACCCCCACAGAACCAGTAGCAAAAGAAATTGAATCCCGCCACTGACGCGTACGCAAACACACACAGAGAAATCATTGGATTGTCTAGGGGGATTCTCCATCATCCAGGTCATGGTTGACCCAAAGATACTTTTTCAAAAGTCAACTGGACTTTCTTCTTTCTCTTTGAAGACATCTCACTTCTCATCCAAGCTTTTTCCTCCATTCTGAATTGAAGAAGCTTCTTGGATGTGAAGCTAAAGGTCTGAACCGAAGAAGCTTCTGGATTCCTAAGCTCATAGACTCTTAGGAAAGAACAATCCTTCCGGAGATTCATTTAAATGATACGCAATAATTGGATGATTACCACTGGAATTTAAATGGGTATGCAAAACGATCTGGGTCTCCCCAGATCCAACCCAACATCTTAAAACTACTAAAGCCACACTGCCTCTTCCGTAAATAATCCGCAACTGAACAGTTTGGCAAAGAACCAAATGTCCACATTGTCTGAATGAAAGTGACGGCTCTGCAATTTTGCATATATAGCCGAATGGGTCCTAGTGTCCTTAAAGTTATCAGATAAGATATAGACAGATACTGTAGATAGATGATAGATAGATAGATAGATAGATAGATAGATAGATAGATAGATAGATAGATAGATAGATAGATAGATAGATAGATAGATAGATAGATAGATTGATTATATATATATATATATATATATATATATATATATATATATATATATAGAGAGAGAGAGAGAGAGAGAGAGAGAGAGAGAGAGAGAGAGAGAGAGATGATAGATATAGATATAGATATAGATATAGATAGATAGATAGATAGATAGATAGATAGATAGATAGATAGATATAGATAGATGATAGATAGATAGATAGATAGATAGATAGATAGATAGATAGATAGATAGATAGATAGATAGATAGATGATAGAGAGATGATAGAGAGATGATAGATAGATAGATAGATAGATAGATAGATAGATAGATAGATAGATAGATAGATAGATAGATAGATAGATAGATAGATGATAGAGAGATAGATGATAGAGAGATGATAGATAGATAGATAGATAGATAGATAGATAGATAGATAGATAGATAGATGATAGATAGATAGATAGATAGATAGATAGATAGATAGATAGATAGATAGATAGATAGATAGATGTCAAAGCACCTGGTATGCCCAAATATGGGAGGAAGCATACTGCTAGAAATTCAAAGCACCAGGTGCTTTGACATAACACTTAATCATTTCCTTGGCTCAGCTAGTAAGTGAGGAGAGCTTGTGGCTTAGAGGTTAATATAACTGCCTAATATGTAAAAACAGCCCAGGTTTGAATCCCAGTAAGGGTATGGCTAGCTGATGAGAGCTAAATAGCTTGAAATAGATCTATACTAGTCTCCCTTTATTTATTTATCAGCACAAATGACACACACACACACACACACACTCCATCATCATCACCACACCAAAGGTCCAAGTAGTCCTCGACTTACAACCACAACCGAGCCCCAAATTTCCATCATTAAGTGAGACATGTTACATGAGCTTTGCCCCAAGTTGCTACCTTTCTTGTCCCAGTTGTTAAGCGAATCACTGCAGCTGTTACATTAGTAGCTGTTAAGTGGATCTGGCTTCCCCATTGATTTTGCAAAGGTGGCAAAAGGGAATCATATGACCTTGGCACACAGGAATGGTCATAAGTACGAACCCGTTGCCAAGCATCCGGATTTTGATCGCATGATCACCAGGATGCTAGATTGGTCATATCTGTGAAAAATGGTCCTAATTCACTTTATCAGTGCCGTTGTAATTCTGAACGGTCGTTAAATGAACTGTTGTAAGTCGAGAACCACCTGCCTGTACTTATGCTCTTAACAAGGTGAAATGGACTTAAGCTAAGCAGCTGCATAATGTATGCCTGATGACATCAGCACCATGTAAATGAGCCCATCTGCATAATTCATCTCATTTGCATGATGACATCACAAGGCACGGAATGTCACTACTCCCCCCCTCCCTGATGACATCAGCACCATGTAAATGAGCCCATCTGCATAATTCATTTCATTTGCATGATGTTGAATGAATGTTGAATGTTGATTTTATTTATATGCTGCCCTTTTCCCCCGAAGGGGACTCAGGGCGGCTCACAACTTAAACCAGGGAAAGGGGGATACAGACAAATTAAAAACGACACAAAACAATGCATGATTTAAAACGCACAACAGTCATACCATTCGAGACGGGGGCAACGGTTCCTTAGCCCCAGGCCTGTCGGAACAGCCAGGTTTTAAGGGCTTTGCGGAAGGCCTGGAGGGTGGTGAGGGTTCGAATCTCCACGGGGAGTTCGTTCCAGAGGGTCGGAGCAGCCACAGAGAAGGCTCTCCTCCGGGTCGTCGCCAGTCGACATTGGCCGGCGGATGGAATTCGGAGGAGGCCTAATCTGTGGGATCTAATCGGTCTAGTGGAGGTAATTGGCAGCAGGCAGTCTCTCAAGTACCCAGGTCCAATACCATGAAGGGCTTTATAAGTGACAACTAGCGCCTTGAAGCGTATCCGGAGACCAATAGGCAGCCAGTGCAGCTCACGGAGGATAGGTGTTACGTGGGTGAAACCAAGGTGCACCCACGATCGCTCGCGCAGCTGCAATCTGGACAAGCTGGAGTCGCCGAATGCTCTTCAAGGGCTGCCCCATGTAGAGCACGTTGCAGTAGTCCAGTCTAGAGGTCACAAGGGCGCGAGTGACTGTTGTGAGGGCCTCCCGGTTCAGGTAGGGACGCAACTGGTGCACCAGGCGAACCTGGGCAAATGCCCCCCTGTCACAGCTGACAAGTGATGTTCAAAAGTCAGCTGTGGGGTCCAGGAGGACTCCCAAATTGCGAACCCTGTCTGAGGGGCGTACTGTTTGACCCCCAGCCTGAGAGATGGAACACTTGGCCAATTAGTAGGAGGGAAAACACTGATGACATCACAAGGCACGGAATGTCACTACTCCCCCCCCCTCCCCAAAAATAAGAGACTCATGCGTGCATATGCTTTATTTAAATTTCAAATGCCAGGGGAATCTCTTATGGTCGGCCACAGGATGTGCTCAGTGTTAGAATCAGCAGTCTCCAGATGACCAGAAAGCTTGGGGAAGCATGGTTATCAGCTGCAAATAATAAAATATCAGCTTTTTTTAAACAAAATAGACATAAAGCCAGAAACTTGGAGGGACATCTCTGAAGTTGCTTTAAAATCCCCGTTTGCCATGTATGCACGCATTTTAGGGAGGGCGGAGAATGAAAGCCCCCACGTCTCAGCCAAAGGAGAAGACCAAATTATAACCCTTCAATTAATCAGGGTACAAACAAAACATTAATCTTCACTACGCCAAAACCCAGCAGACTTTCTTAAAAAGCATACGCACACACAAAAAAAACCTTACAGCAAGGGTGGGAAATATGTAGCCTTCCAGATGTTTATTGAACTTCAATTCCCGAACAGGCCCAGGCAACCGCCAATCAAAAAAAAAAAGGAGGATGACAGAACCTTTGGCAACATCTGGATGGCAACCGCTTCCCCATCTTGACATGAGGCCAAGGGTGCCTCCAATTTTTTTTTCAAATCTTTCCCCTCTTTTCTAACTTTCTTAGAAGCATGGGGGGGGGGAGCCAAGTAAATTCCAGATGTTCAGGAAAACACATTTTATATATATATATATATATATATATATATATATATATATATGTATGTAGGTAGGTAGGTAGGTAGGTAGGTAGGTAGGTAGGTAGGTAGGTAGTAGGTAGGTAGGTTAGGTAAGGTAGGTAGTAGAGATAGAGATAGAGATAGAGATAGAGATAGAGAGATATAGATATAGATATAGATATAGATATAGATATAGATATAGATATAGATATAGATATAGATATAGATATAGATATAGATATAGATATAGATGATAGATATAGATAGATATAGATAGATATAGATAGATATAGATAGATATAGAGATAGATATAGATATAGATATAGATATAGAGAGATAGAGATAGAGATAGATAGATATAGAGATAGATAGATAGAGATAGAGATAGAGATAGAGATAGAGATAGAGATAGAGATAGAGATAGAGATAGAGATATAGATGAAGATATAGATAGATATAGATAGATATAGATAGATATAGATAGATATAGAGATAGATATAATATAGAAGATAGATATAGAGAGATAGAGATAGAGATAGATAGAATAGAGATAGATAGATAGAGATAGAGATAGAGATAGAGATAGAGATAGATAGAATAGATAGATAGATAGATAGATAGATAGATAGATAGATAGATAGATAGATAGATAGAGATAGAGATAGAGATAGAGATAGAGATAGAGGATAGAGATAGAGATAGAGATAGAGATAGAGATGAGATAGAGATAGAGATAGAGATAGAGATAGAGATAGAGATAGAGATTATATATTTTGCAAATTGGGGAGATTCAAACCGCTACCTGCCTGGTAAACACGGGGGTCGCATTTTTCACAGCACATTTTGACATATTTACTCACGAAGTAGTAAAAGCATTTTGCAAACTTCTAGCGGGATCAACGCAAGGTCCTTAACATTGCAGGCCTAACAACAGTTTGTATAAAACAAACCATTTTTGCCACTGTTGTGATAACAATTCTACGCCAGCCTTCTCCAACGTGATATCCACTGTTGTGGATTAAGCTCTCTTCATCCTCAGCCGCATGTAACTGGAAATGATGGGAACTGGATCCAAGGTACAAGAAGTCCTTAACTTGCAACAGTTCATTTAATCACTGTTCAAAGTTACGACAATGAAGTGACACAACCATTTTAAACCCTTTATGACCATTGCAGCATCTGCTTAGTCATGGGATCAAAGTTTAGACAGCCTGGTAACCGATTCATATTTATGACAGTCGCAACGAGACATATGCGATCCCTTCTTGCGACCTTCTGACCAGCAAAGTCAAGGGGGAGTCACTTAACAATGGTGGGACTAACTTAACAACCGCAGGGATTCGCTTAAGCCACTTTTTTTTGCAAGGAAAGTCGTAAAATCGGGCAAAACCCACTTAACGTCTGCCTCACTCAGCCGCAGGGTCCAATTGCGGTCGTAAGTGGAGGATGGCCTGTAAACCGAGGACAGAATCCAGAAAGGTGAGGATAAAGACTCCTGGGATAGAAAGGGTAGCCTCAACTGGGGGCTGCATTCACAAGCCACTTTCAATTCAGCATCGTGGGTTCAACCCCAGGCTGCCCTTGTTCGTGGGAACTCGGCCTTCAACACGGTTTACAAGCCAGCATGTTTTTTTCAATCGCACTGCAGGCCGAGACGAAGCCAGCAAATTATGAATAAGCAGATCCATGCGCGGCTCAGCGCAACATCTGGAAGATCAGAGACCTCTTCCCTTTCCATTCCCCTTTGCAGGGGCCCATCCAGAAGTCCCGGCCAAAGAAGACAACGCAACTAGCCACCTCCAAACACCCTGGGAAGATTCCAGAGCCTTTCGGCAGCCAAGCCACAAGGGAGGGACCCAAGGGGGCATCACAGAACAAGCCACAATAGGGAAAGGCAACCTGGAAGCCCTCCAGATGCCTTCTATCCCGATCTCCTGGACTGGGGACCTTATTCTCCGGGGCTAAACTAGAGCAGGGGTCAGCAACCTTAAACACTCAAAGAGCCACAAAGGTCCTAACCGGAAGCCCCCCCTCCTCCCCGTTCAATTCCAGAGCCGACTGGAAGTCCGGCTCCCCCCACCATAGAGTCTCCTCCTATCCCGGCGTCCTTTTTCCTCTACCTGTCCTAACTGAAAGCCTTATCAATTGTGGATCCGACCAGTGACAGGGAGCCACAGCAGAGGGATGAAAGAGCCACGTGCGGCTCCTGAGCTGCAGGCTGCTGACCCCTGGATTGGAGGAACTGAATTCAACACCTTAGGAAAGGCATCCTTTAGGCAACCCCTCGGTTGAGGATTTTAACAAGGAGCAGCAGCTCAGTGGAAACCAGCGTCCCTTTTCTAGGATGATGGGAGTTGTAGTTCCCATCATGGGAGGGTACCAAACTTTAATAAGGAGCATCAGCTCATAGGAAACCATCTTCCCCTGTCTAGGATGATGGGAGTTGTAGTTCCCATTATGGGGAGGTACCAAACTTTACTAAGGAGCAGCAGCTCATAGGAAACCATCTTCCCCTGTCTAGGATGATGGGAGTTGTAGTTCCCATTATGGGGAGGTACCAAACTTTACTAAGGAGCAGCAGCTCATAGGAAACTATCTTCCCCTGTCTAGGATGATGGGAGATGTAGTTCCCATCGTGGGAGGGTGGCAGAGTAGGGGAAAGGCAGGAAAGAATTACTGGAGGCAGTTGAGGGTACAAACAGGGTGGGCACCAGCTAAGATATATAACTCCCCCTCTCTCGAAGCCCAGCAAAAGTAAGGCGGATTCCAGCGTGTTCTCCCCTCCCCCAATTCAGGGACCCTCCCTCTGCCTCCCACATTCACAAAGAGCCAGGAGCCCCGCAGGGCAAGGCACTTTGGCCAAAGCCCCCCAGGCGTCCCACACCTCCTCCCCCACCCCCGGCGAAAGGAAGGAGAAAGAGAAAAAAGCGCCCCCTTCTTTTCTCTCCAACGCGCCCTAACGACCCCCCGGCCGAGCCATTGGCAAGCGGGCGCCCGCGGTTCGTTCCGCTCCCACCGAGCCCGGACCGAGCGGGGGAAAGCAAGACTCACCCTGGAGCCGGAGGGGCACTTGCCAAACGCCCGGTGAGGGCAGCCTTGCGGGATCCCGAAGCCGCCGTCGCCGTCACCCCCGGAGCCTTTGGGGTTCGTCGGCCATTCCTCCAACCCTTTCCGGGCCAGAGAAGCGTTCACGGCGAAGCTATCACCTGGAGGAGCAGAGCAAAGGGAGGGAGGAGGAGTGGGTGGGGGGGAAGCCCCTTCTCCCGTGACCCCCCTTCCTCTTCAAGCGCCCTCCCCACCGCCCCTCCCCAGCCTCCCTCCACCGGGGGGGGGAATGCGGGCAGAAGCCCCGGGACCGGCCACCCACTCAGGAAAGCGGCGCGCAAACTTTTCCATCCCCCTCCCCAGTAACCGCTTGGGGGGTGAGGCGGACGCGCTCCCAGCCCCTGGCCGGGAAAAGTTGGGGAGGGTCCGAAACCCGAGAGAGAGAGAGGAACCCCCCTCCCCAGCACGCCCCTCTTACCTTCGGGGTTCTCTCGAGGTTTGCAAGCGGCAGCTAGCGGGGGCATCAGCAGAGGGAGAATCGGGTTAGAAGAAGGAGGAGAAGGAGAAGAGGAAGGAGAAGGAGAAGGAGAAGAAGGAGAAAAAGAAGAGAAGGAGAAAAAGAAGAGAAGGAGAAGGAAAAGAGGAGGAGAAGGAAAAGAGGAGGAGAAGGAGAGGAGGAGAAGGAGAAGAAGGAGAAAAAGAAGAGGAGAAAAAGAAGAGAAGGAGAAAAAGAAGAGAAGGAGAAGGAAAAGAGGAGGAGAAGGAGAAGAAGGAGAAAAAGAAGAGAAGGAGAAAAAGAAGAGGAGAAAAAGAAGAGAAGGAGAAGTAAAAGAGGAGGAGAAGGAGAGGAGGAGAAGGAGAGGAGGAGAAGGAGAAGGAAAAGGAGGAGAAAAAAACGACAGTTAGATCTCAACCGCGGCTTAGTTTCTCCAGGACTCGTTCAGCGACACCTCCCCCCCCCCTGCGCCGCCCCATATCTCCCCGGCAGGCCCTCCAGTCCGGCCGTGGGACACCCCCTTCCCCCGCTTTTCCACCCACCCACCCCCGGCCCACGCAGCCCACCCTGTCCCCCCCCCCTTCCCCGCCGCAACTTTGCAACTCTCACCCACCATGCTTGGAGTGAAGTTTGCCCATCGCTCTGCCCGGCTCTGCGCCCGCGATGGCATTGGAGAGCGTTTACGGCCGGCGCTGGGGGTGGTGGTGGTTGGAGGGGGGGGGCGTCCCGCCTTCTCGCTCCCTCCGCCCCGGCGATTTGGGGGAGAGAGAGGGGGGAGGGGTCCCCCTAAGTCAGGCAGCGGGGAAGCTGGTTTGCAGCCGGCGGCTCCTTCTCCTTCTCCTCCTTTTCCTTGCCCCGTTTTAGCAATCCACGTGCTGCCTTGCTCGCCCTCCGGGGCTTACTCGCGAGGAGGGGGCAAGAAGGCGAAGGGGCTGGGGAAGGGCTGGCGAGCGGCGGCCGCTTCTTCTATCCGGCGGCGGTGGCGGGAGCAGCACGGAGACCGGAGCGCTCAGGCGGAGGCACAGCAGAAGCAGCTGCGCGTCTGTCTCTCTCTCTCTCCCTTCTTTCTATTCCTCTCTCCCCCACTCTCCTGCTATTCGACTCACTCTCTCTACCTTCCCTCTCTCTCTTCTGCCACTCCAGTCTCTCTCTCTCTCTTCTTTCTTTCCTTCTGTCCCTCCCTTTTTCCGAACACTCGTCTCTCTCTCCCTCCTTTTTTTCTTTCTATCCCTCTCTCCCTCTCTCTCCTGCTATTCGACTCTCTCTTCCTTCCCTCTCTCTCTCTCTCCTGCCACTCTCTCTTCTCTTTCCCTGTCCCTCCCTCTCTACTAACACTCGTCTTTCTCTCTCTCCTTTCTATTCCTCTCTCCTGCTACAGTATTCGACTCTCTCCTACCACTCAAGTCTCTTTCTCTCTTCTTTCTATCCCTCTCTGCTCTTTCTCCCTCTCTCGCCACTCCAGTCTCTCTCTTCTTTCTGTTCCTCTCTCCTGCTATTCGAATCTCTCTCTCTCTCTCTCTCTCTCTCTCTCTCCCTTCGCTCTCCCCCCCCCCGGTCTTTTCCCCCCTTCCCTTCCCAAAGAGAGAGGCGGTTACGAAAGACTTTCCCGCATCCACCAGGGGCCGTGATTGACACCTCATGGAGATTAGACCACTTGCAGGCAACCTCTGGATGCCGATTGGAGGCGGGCGGCACATGAAAGGGCTTTTTGGAGTCTCCAAAAAAAAAAAAAAAAAAAAGGCAGCCACCCAGCCCTGCTGAAATAAAAGGAGCGGCGGCGGCTTTGAGGTATTTCATTTCCAGCCAGGCGCAGGCAGCAGAACCCAGAGCCACGGAGGAAGGAAGGGAGGAAGGCAGCAGGCGGGCAGGGAGGGAGGGAGGGAGGGAAGCAGGCGCGCCGGCTCGCCGCCCGCCCGCCTGCGCTGGAGACAGCGGGGTTTTCTCCTCCTTTTCGTCTTCTTCTCCCCGCTCCCCCCCCCCCACACATCTGCGAGTGGGGCTCGAGCGAAGGTTGCTCTTTGGCCCGCTGGGCTGGCTTGGAAACTTGCCCCCACTCCCCTCGCCATGCGCACCCCGCAAGGGCTAAGCAAAGGGATCCTGCGCGCGGTCGTGGGAATGCGTCTTCTCCGCTCTCTTTGCCCGCCTCTTCGGGCTCCCCTGGCAGATTTTTAACAGGTTAAGAGAGTTGGAAAGGGCCTTGGAGGTCATCTAGTCCCACCCTCCTGGCCAAGCAGGAGACCCTGATAGATGGCAGTCCAGTCTCTTCTTGGAAGGCTCCAGTAATGAAACTCCCACAACTTCCGAAGGCAACTTCTGTTCCATCCGGTTGATTGTTCTCCCTGTTCTTATTTCCAGGTTAAATCTCTCCTTGTTCAGTTTCCATCCATTCTTCCTTGTCTGGCCTTCAGGTGGTTTGGAAAATAGCTTGACCCCCTTCCTCTCTGGGGCAGCCCCTCAAATATTGGAATACTGCTATCCTGTCTCCCCTGGTGCTTCTCTTCACTAGTCTAGCCATGCCCAGTTCCTGTAGCTGGGCATGGCTACTCCTGTAATCCAGTTTGGGTTCTTCATACTATATATTTGGAGAAAGGGGGAAAATTCTCTAGACTTCCAAAATATGTGGAGTCCCGGTTCCTTGAAAGCATGCAGAGTTTGTAAGACAAAACCCTGGGTCTAAAATTTCCCAATATCATGGCTTCTAACTCTGGGACTCGAACTCTATCCCAGGGTTTATAAATCACGAGGGTTGGGCTGGCGGATAAAGCTAAGTCATTCCTTTGCAGCATGGCATCCACCTTGATTAGATTCAGGCTGGATAAACCATGGTTTACAACTAAGTTGGATTTATCCAACGCACCAAAGAAAGAAATTGGGTTACAGCTTAGCCGAATATGCAGGACCAGAAAACTGTAGGTCTAGCACAGGGGTTCGGCAACCTGTGGCTCCGGAGCCGCACGTGGCTCTTTTATCCCTCTGCTGCAGCTCCCTATATCTGGTCGGCTCCACAACTTTCGGTTAGGACAGGTAGAGGAAAAAGGACGCAACGCTAGGAGGAGACTCTCTGGTGGGGGAACCGGACATCCGGTTGACTCCATAATTGAATTGGGAGGGGGGGCTTCTGGTTAGGATCTTTGTGGCTCTTTGAGTATTTAAGGTTGCAGACCCCTGGTCTAGCATCACTGTACAGGTAAGACCTCAACAACCATTCATTTAGTGATGATCAGAGTTACAGTAGCCTTGAAATAAAGGGGTTTACAACCACTTGCAACCATCGCAACATCTCCAAAGTCACAAGAAGAAAATTCAAGCACTTGGCAACTGGCATTGATTGGATAAAATGACAATAGAACTATTTGAGAGAGAGAGAGAGAGAGAGAGAGAGAGAGAGAGAAAGGGAAACACTGAGCTTGTCAACTGGAAAGCTGACAGCCTGCCCACCTAGCAGTTCGAAAGCATGCAAGTGAGAGTAGATAAATAGGTACCACTTCAGTGGGAAAGTAACAGTGTTCCCTGCAACTTGATGTATGGTCATGCTGGTCACATGACCAGAGAAAAGTGTCTTCAGAGAACATCGACTTCCTTGGCCAAGAAACAGAGATGAGCACCATCCCCTAGAATTGGATACCACTGGACAAAGGGAAATCTTTACCTTTTATCAGATAAACTAGATCATCTGTGCCTTATTGGGTCATCGTGAGAGAGAGAGAGAGAGAGAGATAGACAGAGAGACAGAGAGGGAGACAGACAGAGACAGACGGTCTCTCAAGTACCTGGGTACTTGAGAGACCGCCTGCTGCCAATTACCTCCACTAGACCGATTAGATCCCACAGATTAGGCCTCCTCCGAATTCCATCCACCGGCCAGTGTCGACTGGCGACTACCCGGGGGAGAGCCTTCTCTGTGGCTGCTCCGACCCTCTGGAACGAACTCCCCGTGGAGATTCGAACCCTCACCACCCTCCGGGCCTTCCGCAAAGCCCTTAAAACCTGGCTGTTCCGACAGGCCTGGGGCTAAGGAACCGTTGCCCCCGTCTCGAATGGTATGACTGTTGTGTGTTTTAAATCATGCATTGTTTTGTGTCGTTTTTAATTTTGTCTGTATCCCCCCTTCCCTGGTTTGAGTTGTGAGCCGCCCTGAGTCCCCTTCGGGGGAAAAGGGCGGCATATAAATAAAATAAACATTCAAACATTCAAAGTCACCCAGCTGGCTTTCCTGCTTAAGGTAGAACCTGAACTCATGGTAAGTTCATAGGTTCTTACTAAGGGCCCCTTCCGTTCCAATTCTTCTTCCATTGGCCTGACAGGTTGCTCCAGACCGCTTAAAAAGCTTTTGTCACAGGCGCACAAATACAGAGATTTACACAAAATCCCGGTGCACCGCACACCTCCCCTGCTGTCACAAGCGCCAGTCGAATGACCTAGTTAGGATTGTATCAATCCTTTGTCATAGTTCTGGATCTCCTTTTTTTTTTTGTACTCCCTTTTGTACAAAGAGAGTACAAACCACCAATACAATTGCGCGCCCCCCCCCAAAAAAAGGCATCGTTCCTTGCTAAGAGGGTGTATGCATATGTGCTTCCTGCTAAGTCGCAATGGGTTTGGTAGAGCATTGTGCGAATCGATTGTGCTTTGAAGAAACAAATCAAGGTTCCACCACAAATCCGCAGTAGACTAAAGCGCGCTCGACGAAAGCGCGTACGTGACGTCATCACAGCGCGACGAAAATGGCACGCTGTGAGCGGTAAATTTAAAATTAACGTGAAAACCTTACCCTAACCCCCCCAAACCTAACCCTAAACCTAACTCTAAGCCTAACCCTTAACCTAACCCTAAACCTAACCCTTAATCTAACGCTAAACCTAACGCTAACCCTTAACCTAACCCTAAACCTAACCCTAACGCTTAACGTAACCCTAAACCTAACCCTAAACCAACCTAACCCTAAACCTAACCCTTACCTTTATGTGAATCGGCTTGCTTTAATTTTATTTTAATTTTATTTATTTATAATTTTATTTGTCGCGCTGCTGATGATGTCACGTACGCGCTTTGATCGGGCGCGCTTTAGTGGACCGTGGTTTTGACAGGTCACACAAATCAAAGGCTCTGATTGTGTAGCTTTCACCAATTTCAGCATCCTTCAGGAAGGCAGGCGGGACTTCCAAAATCAGAAAGTCTTAGCAGCGGCCATATATATCCGGAGGACACCCTTGGCTGAGTGTATTCTGTCAGTCCTGCGAATCGAGGTTTATTCCATACATTCGGTTTGGCCAGCTCACCTGAATCCAACCGGTTTTAGTTCCTCTCCGAATCTCTTGCGTGCGCATAACGCTAGTGTGGCATCTTAAAGAGCGGTGGCTCAGTGGCTAAGACGCTGAGCTGCTCGATCAGAGAGGTCGGAAGTTTGGCGGTTCGAATCCCTAGTGCTACACAATGGAGTGAGCTCCCGTTACTTGTCCCGGCTTCTGCCAACCTAGCAGTTCGAAAGCATGTAAAAATGCAAGGAGAAAAATGGGGACCACCTTTAGTGGGAAGGTAACAGTGTTTTGTGCGCCTTTGGCATTTAGTCATGCCGGCCACATGACCACGGAGACGTCTTCGGACAGCGCTGGCTCTTCGGCTTTGAAACAGAGTTGAGCACTGCCCCCTAGCGTCGGCAACGACTAGCACATCTGTGCGAGGGGAACCTTTACCTTAAAGAGCGATCAATTTTATATTCACATTAGTCTTCATTGATAAAGTGCCAGTTTGGTCTGGTGGAAGAGGCAGCAGGCTAGAAACCCAAGAAATTGTGAATTCTAGTTCCACCTTAATCATGAAAGCTGGCTGGGTGACTCTGAACCATTCAGTAGGAGACTGTGAATTCTAGTTCCGCCTTAGTCGTGAAAGTTGGCTGGGTGACTGGACCACTCACTAGGAGGCTGTGAATTCTAGTCCAGCCTTAATCATGAAAGCTGGCTGGGTGACTGGACCAATCACTAGGAGGCTGTGAATTCTAGTCCAGCCTTAGGCATGAAAGCTGGCTGGGTGCCTCTGAACCAATCAGTAGGAGACTGTGAATTCTAGTTCCACCTTAGTCATGAATGTTGGCTGGGTGACTAGACCAATCACTAGGAGGCTGTGAATTCTAGTCCAGCCTTAGGCATGAAAGCTGGCTGGGTGACTAGACCAATCACTAGGAGGCTGTGAATTCTAGTCCAGCCTTAGGCATGAAAGCTGGCTGGGTGACTAGACCACTCACTAGGAGACTGTGAATTCTAGTCCAGCCTTAGGCATGAAAGCTGGCTGGGTGACTCTGAACCAATCAGTAGGAGACTGTGAATTCTAGTTCCACCTTAGTCGTGAAAGCTGGCTGGGTGACTAGACCACTCACTAGGAGACTGTGAATTCTAGTCCAGCCTTAGGCATGAAAGCTGGCTGGGTGACTCTGAACCAATCAGTAGGAGACTGTGAATTCTAGTTCCACCTTAGTCGTGAATGCTGGCTGGGTGACTAGACCAATCACTAGGAGGCTGTGAATTCTAGTCCAGCCTTAGGCATGAAAGCTGGCTGGGTGACTCTGAACCAATCAGTAGGAGGCTGTGAATTCTAGTCCAGCCTTAGTCATGAAAGCTGGCAGGGTGCCTCTGAACCAATCAGTAGGAGGCTGTGAATTCTAGTTCCACCTTAGTCGTGAATGCTGGCTGGGTGACCTTGAGCCAATCACTAGGAGCTCATGAATTCTAGTCTTGCCTCAGATCCTCCACTTTCCAAAAAACATTAGGAAGAAAAAATTATAATCATTTTCATCGATCAGGATGGGGATATAATCCATTTAAGTTTGTTGGTAATCAACCTTGCTATTTTTTCCAATGCCACAAAATTCTGTCCCGTCCCAAGAGAAACCCTCATTTTACATACCTAAGTAGGTGCCTTTTTCGGAAAACAGTGAATGCATCTGCAAGCAGCAGATTTAATAAGAGATAAACCTAAACCAAAATATAAGTAACTCAGACACAAACACGGAGTGGGGGTGTGAGTAAATATATACATATATCACCCTCTCTTTCATCATCACAGTGGCCTAAAAGAGCGAGGCATAAAAATAACCTGAGTTTAACCTGAGCACAAACTGGCAATTTTTGACTCAAACCGAGCAGGAGCTAAATACTCTCTCTGTCAACATTATATTGAATAAATGCACAGTAGTCCGGCCGAGGAACGTATCTGGGGAGGAGAAGCTAAGACCTGCCAAAACATAGCAGAAGAAATGCAGTTCCCCATCCTGTTACAGAAATCAAGTCTTAGATCATTTAACTTCAAAGCAAATGCCATATTCGCTGTGACCCGACAAATGCACGCACGACAAAACTGCGACGCTAAAACCGCAATGTCATCAACGCGCCGACAACAGCGCGCCAACAGAGGCGTGATTTAAGTTAAGGTCAGGGTTAGGGTTAGGGTTAGGTTCACAGCGCTCACTAAGTGGTTTACAAATATCAGCCTATTGCCCCCAACAACTTTACCAACCTTGGAAGGATGGAAAGCTGAGTCAACCTTGAGCAGGTGAGAGTCGAACTGCTGGCAGTCGGCAGAATTAGCCTGCAATACCACATTCTAACCACTGCGCCACCAGAGTTCACTAAGGCAGGACTAGAACTCACCACATCCTGGTTTCTAGCCCGGTGCCTTCGGAAAGTCTCTTTAAAGGGAAATTACTCTGCAATATTTTAAATTTAGTATCTACCAACCCTCCCATGAATGGACAAAGGCAGGTTGAGGCTGAACATGCCAATTTTCCAGCACTATGTAAATCTGAAATGTTTGAGATCTGGAACACCCCTGGAGCCAGAAGCAAAATCATGACCTCATATGCAGTCAAGTGCTCCCAATTTTAAGAGTCTCTTTGCAGCCCTCCAAGCCAAGGAACACAACAGTTGTGTTTGCTTTCCACCACAAGAAATCCTGCAATTCCCTCCTTGATGCCTGGGAGTTTGGGCCTCCTGTCAATCTTCCTCTGGTCCTTTTCCTTCGCAGTGAACAAAGCTAGATGTCTTGTCTCTTGGGGGTTTGGGGGAGGGCACAGCAAAAGAAATATTTGGAACTGAAAACCCGCAGAGGTTGTGTTGTGGCCCGGCAGGAGCCGTTGGGGCTGCCGCCAGACTCCGAGAGTGAGGGGTCTTATGAGTCGGCCCTGGAGGAGGTGGAGGACCCTGGACAGGGTGCCGACTCAAGCAGGACGAGGAGAGACTGGTTGGTCACCAGGTGGAGGCGGAACCTTGGATCAGAAGGAGTGTTCAGGAAAACACTTGTGAGTTGTTCTGGGATGCACGCCGTCGAAGGGCTACTCGGCGGAAGAAACAACGGCGTAATTATTAGGAGATGATTGCGCTTAGCTGATTCTTATTAAGATACTCTCCTGATTATAAAAGAGACTGCTTGTGCCACGCCCTTCTTGCAGAAGTCAACATTCACGACTCAGAGAAACCAACTTGGATAAGTGGTAAATCAGAATTTAAAAACCTACTTACCCACATATATGTCGTGGCTGTCTTCAATAAGTATTTGAACTGAGGAAGCTTCCTGGATATGAAACGTCTTCAAGAAGAAACCAAGAATGTCCAATTGCCTTTGGAAAATGCACCTCTGAGAAAAACATAGATGACTGAGAATCTGCATGGACAATTCAACAAGAGGTAGGATCAATGTATCCCCATCCCAGTCTAATCTAAAGGCATGTTGAAAACGTAAGTTTTCCATCACGGCCCTAAACCATTTCAGACAAATGCTTGTCCAGTGTCTTCTTAAAACCCTCCAGTTGTTAGAGCATGCACAACCTCTGGAGGCCAGCTGTCCTACTGGTTAATTGTTCTCACTGTCAGGAAATTTCTCCATAGTTCTAAGTTGCTTCTCTCCTTGGTTAGTTTTCATCCGTTGCTTCTTGTTCTACCCTCAGGTGCTTTGGAGAATAGGTTGACCTTCTCTTCTTGGGGGCAGCCCCTATGATATTGGAACACTGCTATCATGTCCCCCCTCTAGTCCTTCTTTTCATTAAACATTAAACAAAGTCAACGTCAGTAGGATGAAGACAAAAATTATAAGCCATGCACATCAAAAGCAGGTAGAACTTCAATCCATACCAGGTGCAAAACAACTTCAAGCCATAAGAACCCAACCCTATTCTTCCGTTTGCATCTGGCAACACCTTATATTTAACTTGTGGAGGTTTTTTTCCACTCGCCATACAACCTCCGATACTATTCATCCGTCACTCAATAAATGGTGCATCGGTTGTCAAAACAAGCATCATTTCAAAACGAAACCATCAATCTTGGGAAGATGTTCATTTTTATCCCAGGCATTCCCCCCAGCAAGGACAGCTGTAGTTTTTCTCACCTCAACGTATCTTTTTTTGAATGTTATTCTATGTCACAATAATTATTCTGAAGCAACATACAATTCATATTTATCATAGTGGCACCACCCACTATGTGAATGAGAGGAATCCACATTAGCTTAACAAGAAAGGGTTTCGCAGGGACGAGGAGTCTGCTTCGTGATTTTGTGAAGCCTCGGTCAGAACAAATAGTCTAAAAACGCTGGTTTTCAACTCGTGGTCCCGGGAGGAGCTGTGATGTCCTCAAAAGGGAGGTTGCAAAGGCTGGAAGAAATATTATGATTTAAATATTAAGTCTTAGTGGTGCATGGCCATGATCCATAGCCACAAAGGTTATTTAAAGGGAATCAGTGGGGTGAACAACCATCGGTCTAAATTGTCATTAGAGAGAAAAAGATGGTGTCACTTTTCAGCAGCTCTGAAAATGCCTAATTATCTATCTATCTATCTATCTATCTATCTATCTATCTATCTATCTATCTATCTATCTATCATCTATATACTGTCTGTCTATCAATCAATCTATATCTATCTATCTATTTATCTATCTATATACTGTCTGTCTATCATCTATCTATCTATCTATCTATCTATCATCTATATACTGTCTGTCTATCTATCTATCATCTCTCTCTCTCTCTCTCTCTCTCTCTCTCTATCTATCTATCTATCTATCATCTACCTACCTACCTACCTACCTACCTACCTACCTACCTACCTACCTACCTATTTATCTATCTATTATCTATATATTGTCTGTCTGTCTGTCTGTCTATCTATGTATCTACCTATCTACCTATTTGTCTGTCATCTATATATTGTCTGTCTGTCTGTCTGTCTATCAATCATCTATATACTGTCTGCCCATCTGTCTATCTATCTGTCTGTCTGTCTGACTATCATCTATCTATCATCTATCTATCATCTATCTATCATCTATCTATCTATCTATCTATCTATCTATCTATCTATCTATCTATCTATCATCTAACTATCTACAGTATCTATCTATATCTATCTATCTATCCATCCATCCATCCATCCATCCATCCATCCATCCATCCATCCATCCATCCATCTACCAACCTACCTATCTACATTTGTTTGCATTTATTAGTGTTTTGATCAGTGTATATAAGAAGGACAAAGGAGAACTTCTACTCACACAACCTGCTGGATTGTCCTTTCTAAACCAGGATGCCCCCAAGGCTTGGAGAATTATTATTATTATTATTATTATTATTATTATTATTATTATTATTATTATTATTATTATTGCCAAAGTGTTTTTTTTTCTCCAAGCTTCAGTTATTTGTCTTGCAGGAAACATTCTGCTGAAGCGAAGTTTCATCCCTCTTAAACTTACAGGTATTTTGCTGAGAAGGTAGAAAAACTTTATTCCCTCCCCCCCCCCCCCCCGTAATCACGAACGGTGTTTATTCCAATCATAAAAGAAGATAAGAGGGTGGAAGGAGGAGCGGAGGGGTGGAAATCAGCAGTTTTTCTGGACTTCAATAAATCCTCCAACATCCAGAGAAATGACAAGGGAGAAGTTTTTCCTTTTTTTAAATGTAGGTGGGGGGTGTTATTTGCATTTCTTAACAATGAGGGCGGTTTATACTCCACCTGATGCCTTTCCTTGCGTTACCTTTTATGAGTTTCTCTTTGTGACAAGTATCTTTGCACAAAGGGCTTCCTTTCCTCCTCCACCCTCCCTTCGCCTCCTCCCATTCTAACTTTCTACCAGCCTTCAATATACAAGCACAATGGAGGCATTGAACAGAAAACAGTGGGACAGCACCTTTGATCTCCTGTTCTAATAACTTGTGTATGTTTGCCTCCAAAAAAACAATGCTCCGAGGGTGTTTTCTTCCTCTCTCGCTCACAGACTGTTTCCTGGTGCCTTGGCTTAGCGGGAAGCGCTTCTTCCTAACGGGGCGAGCGTTAATTTTTATATTTGGGTTTTAATTGAATTCTTCTCGTTTGACCAGGAAAGGAAGGAGAGGGAGGGAAAAAGGAAGGAAGGAGAGGGAGGGAGGGGAGAGAGGAAGGAAGGAGATTGAAAGAGAGGAAGGAAGGGAAGGAAGGACAGAAGGGAAGTGGAAAGAGGGGAAGGAGGGAAGTGGAAAGAGGGGAAGGAGGGAAGGAAGGAGAGGGAGCGAGGGGAGAGAGGGAAAGAGGAAGGAAGGACAGAAGGAAAGTAGAAAAGGAGGGAGAGAAGTGGAAAGAGGGAAAGGAGGAAAGGAAGGGAGGGAGGGAGGAAAGGAAGAGAGGGAGGAGAGAAAAGTGAAAAGAGGGGAAGGAGGGAATGAAGGAGAGGCAGGGAGGGAGGGGAGAAAGGAAGGAAGAATGGAAGGAAAGAAGAAAAGGAGAGAGAGGGAGGGATGAAAGTGAAAAGAGGGGAAGGAGGAAGGGAAGGAGAGGGAGGGAGAGAGGGAGGGAGGAAAGGAAGAGAGGGAGGGAGAGAGATAGGGAGGGAGGAAAGGAAGAGAAGGAGGGAGGAGGGAGGAGGGAGGTGAAAAGAGGGGAAGGAGGAAAGGAAGGAGAGGGAGGCAGGGAGGGGAGAAAGGAAGGAAGAATGGAAGGAAAGAAGAAAAGGAGAGAGAGGGAGGGAGGGATGGAAGTGAAAAGAGGGGAAGGAGGAAAGGAAGGAGAGGGAGAGAGGGAGGGAGGAAAGGAAGAGAGGGAGGGAGAGAGATAGGGAGGGAGGAAAGGAAGAAAGGGAGGGAGGAGGGAATTGAAAAGAGGGGAAGGAGGAAAGGAAGGAGAGGGAGGGAGGAAAGGAAGAGAGGGAGGCAATTGAAAGAGAAGAAGGAAGGGAAGCCAATCCAGAAAACAAGATGTTTATTACGCAATGTCCTTAAGTGGACTGTATTTGGAATATTCCTCTCTTATTCTCAACCCTGTGAATCATCCTTCCCAAGCTCTCCAAAAGAAAACTTAAAAAAAAAAGTCTATCCAGAGCAAAGATCAGGAAAAACGGCACCTCTATTGCATATTCAGGATGCTGCTTTGTGTGTGTGTTTGTGTCCCCCCCCCCCATCTCCCTCTGGTCTCCAAAGTCTGGGGCAAAATCAAGGGGGAACCGTGTGCCTTCCCCCCCACCCTCCCCAAGTCTCGTCTGGGCACCAAACGCAACAACCAGCGCAAACACAATTAGAGCATTCAGGAGAAGCCAGTAGGAGATTCCCTTTGATGTTGGGATAAATTGAGAATCGGCGTGGTTTTGTCTGAGATGACAACCGTCCCGGGTTTCCTAATGGGTATCCAATGGTAAAATATAATTTTATGATGCTCATTAATTACCAAGCTGTCATGTGCTCCTGGCAGAAAAAAAAAGTAATCCTCTTCCACAGATTAGACAGCCATCACAAAGGACTTCAAAGGACTTAAGATTCCTCTCCCCTGAGAACTGCCTTGCGTAATGAAAAGCAGGGAAATGCTTGGCAAACACTTCCTGCTACTCCCAGCCGCATATTTCAACAGGCAGCCGAGGGATGGAGGCTGCGGACGGTTAACCAACGATGCCTGTGTGTGCGCGTGCGGGCCTACATGCATGGGTGTGTGTGTCTGTGTCTGTGTGTGTGTGTGTGAGTGATGGGATTCAGCCGGTTCGCACCTATTCGGGAGAACCGGTTGGTAACTTTCTAAGCAGTTCGGAGAACCGATTGTTGGAAGAAATCTCTTTTTGTTTTTCCCCACTTTACAGGACTAATCCTGTAAGGAAGGCAGGAAAGAAACATTCTGGTGTTGTTTCTAGCCTTTATTGCCCTGCTTACAGAAACTGCTTCTCCGGTTAACCCTTATGACATTGTCATAGCTAAGGCGAAGTGCCCATCGACGTGAGTTGGCCACAGCCACATTGTCACATGACCACCGAGCTATGCCTACCCAGCTGGTCATTATAGCAATAGCAATAGCAGTTAGACTTATATACCGCTTCATAGGGCTTTCAGTCCTCTCTAAGCGGTTTACAGAGTCAGCATACTTGCCCCCAACAACAATCCGGGTCCTCATTTTACCCACCTCGGAAGGATGGAAGGCTGAGTCAACCCTGAGCCGGTGAGATTTGAACAGCCGAACTGCAGAACTGCAGTCAGCTGAAGTAGCCTGCAGTGCTGCATTTAACCACTGCGCCACCTCGGCTCCTAGTTCGGAGAACCGGTTGTTGGAAGAAATCTCCTTTTGTTTTTTTCCACTTTATAGGGCTAATCCTGTAAGGAAGGCAGGAAGGAAACATTCTGGTGTTGTTTCTAGCCTGATCTTTATTGCCCTGCTTACAGAAACTGCCTCTCCGGTTAACCCTTAGGACAATGTCACAGCTAAGGCGAAGCGCCCATCGATGTGAGTTGGCCATGGCCACATTGTCACATGACCACCGAGCTATGCCTACCCAGCTGGTCATTATAGCAATAGCAATAGCAGTTAGACTTATATACCGCTTCATAGGGCTTTCAGCCCTCTCTAAGCGGTTTACAGAGTCAGCATATTGCCCCCAACAACAATCCGGGTCCTCATTTTACCCACCTCGGAAGGATGGAAGGCTGAGTCAACCCTGAGCCGGTGAGATTTGAACAGCCGAACTGCAGAACTTCAGTGAAGCCAGATTCACTGAACAACTGTATGACGAGGGAGGGAGGGAGGGAGGGAGGAGGGAAGAGCTTGATAGGGAGGGAGGGAGGGAGGAAAGGAAGTGAGGGAGGGCGGAGAGGCAAGTGAAAAGAGAGGAAGGAGGAGAGGGAGGGAGGAAAGAAGGAAGGGCTTGATAGGGAGGGAGGAAAGGGAGGGAGGGAGGGATGGAGGAGGGGGAAGTGAAAAGAGGGGAAGGAGGAAAGAAAGGAGAGGGAGGGAGAGAGGGAGGGAGGAAAGGAAGAGAGGGAGGGAGGAGAGGCAAGTGAAAAGAGGGAAAGGAGGAAAGGAAAGAGAGGGAGGGAGAGAGGGAGGGAGGAAAGGAAGAGAGGGAGGCAGGAGAGGGAAGTGAAAAGAGGGTAAGGAGGAAAGGGTTCTTTTCACCCCCAATTCCATTCTCTATTCTCCATTTTCTATTCTATTCTATTCCATTCCATTCTCTATTCTCTATTCCATTCTATTCTATTCTCTATTCTCTATTCCATTCCATTCCAATGCAATCCATTCTCTATTCTCCATTCTCTATTCCAGTGGTCCCCAACCTTTTTATCGCCGCGGACCAGTCAGCCTTTGATAATTTTACCGTGGCCCGCTGAGCGCGCGCAGGGGTGGGGGGGCGTTGTTCGCGACGACACATTGATTGTTTATATATCATGTGCGTACCAGCGCGGGGCTCTCTTCCCTGTAGCCTTTGCGCACGGCCCAGGAACTTTTGCGCACGGCCCAGGAGCCTTTGCGCCGCTGCAGCGATCATGGCCCCCGGCCGCTGCGCGGCCCGGTGCCAGGTACTCCACGGCCCGGCACCGGTCCGCGGACCGGGCATTGGGGACCACTGCTCTATTCTATTCCATTCCATTCCATTATCTATTCTATTCCATTCCATTCTCTATTCTAGATTCCATTACATTCCATTATATTCCATTCTATTCTAGATTCGATTCAATTCGATTCCATTCTACTCTCTATTCTATTCTATTCCATTCCATTCCATTCCATTCCCTATTCTCTATTCCATTACATTCCATTATATTCCATTCTATTCTCAATTCGATTCAATTCGATTCAATTCTATTCTCTATTCCATTCCATTCCAATCCATTTTCTATTTTCTATTCCATTACGTTCTCTATTCTCTAATCTCTATTCTATATTTTCTATTCTCTATTCCATTCCATTCTCTATTGTCTATTCCATTCCATTCCATTCTATTCTCTATTCTCTATTCTCTATTCTCTATTCTCTATTCTCTATTCTCTATTCTCTATTCTCTATTCTCTATTCTCTATTCTCTATTCTCTATTCTCTATTCTATTCTCTATTCTCTATTCTCTATTCTCTATTCCCATTGCATTCCATTCTCTATTCGCTATTCTATTCCATTCCATTCCATTCTATTCCATTCTCTTCTGTTCAGGGTCATTGGAATGCTTTTCCATGATGAAAACTCTTGCAAGGTTTCCTCTGGACTTTTCACCCCCTTCTTCCCCTCTTAACTGCTGTACATTCTCCAGACATCAAGGGTGTTTGTACACCAGAAATAATCCCAATATTAGCATAAGATGCAAAGTAGGGTCCCTTCATCTTTTCAAAACAAATCAGCATAATAGCTGTTAAGAAGATCTATCTTTCTAATGATTGGCTTGAGGGGTGAAACAGCTAATCTTTTCTTAGGACCACAAAGATAATATTAACACAGGGAGATGGATAGATGGGCAGTGCACCAAATCTCCCAGGAAATCAAAAGATGCTCACATGAAATGATCTTCACACCCTCTTTTATTCTGTAAGTCACAGAGATCGCACGCTACGGGTCACCTGAATCCTTCTCCAAAATCTGGAAGGATTTCAGAAACTGACAAGGGTGGATGGAACTTAAAAATATGCTCTCAGCTCCTATTAAATGTAAAGGTTCCCCTCGCACATATGTGCTAGTTGTTCCTGACTCTAGTGGGCAGTGCTCATCTCTGTTTCAAAGCCGAAGAGCCAGCGCTGTCCAAAGACGTCTCCGTGGTCATGTGGCTGGCATGACTCAACACCAAAGCCGCATGGAACGCTGTTACTTTCCCCCCAAATGTGGTCCCTATTTTTCTACTTGCATTTTTACATGCTTTCGAACTGCTAGGTTGGTAGGAGATGGGGCAAGTAACGGGATCTCGCTCCGTTACCCGGTGCTAGGGATTCGAGCCGCTGAACCGCCGACCTTTCTGATTGACAAGCTCAGCGTCTTAGTCACTGAGCCACCACGTCCCCTATTAACTCCTGTTAAAAGGCTCCGATTTCACTAGGAAGTTCCCAACAATTCCCCTCCTCTTCGCGTTCCTCAGCAGCTGATATCTCTGTCTCGGACACTGAAGGTGGTTTGAGATCCTTGGTGCTCTCTGAGCTTGGTTGTTTTCTTGCAGATATTTCATTGGATAATTAGGTAACATCATCCGTGTTAGAAGGGAGCGGGGTTTTCTCTCCATTCATATGCAGGTGGCTTGCCCTGTCAGTCTTGGTGGGGGTCTTCTTGGTGGTTCCTTCATTAGGAGAAGTAAGAAGTCAACAAAACCCCAATCAAGGAGCTACCAACTCAGACAAACAAGCCAACAACAATGACCTGAGCAGGGAACCCCTTGTATATCAGCAGAGAGGGCTCCCTACTTGCACTGTTGATGTTAGTTGGTTGGTAATGAAACATCTGGAGAAAAACCACCAAGGTCAGAGAACACCAAGGACACCACAGTTGTTATTGTCCTCCTCCTCCTCCTCCTCCTCCTCCTCCTCCTCCTCCTCCTCCTCCTCCTCTCAAACCCTATTCCCTTCTAATACTGATGATTTTACTTAGTTGGGTAACAAAACACCTTCAAGAAAACCATCAAGCTCAGAGAGCACCAAGGACCCAACAGTCTTCCTCCTCCTCATCCTCCTCGTCCTCCTCCTCAACTCCTTTCCAACACTGATGATGTTACCCAGATACACCTTCAAGAAAACCACCAAGCTCGGAGAGCACCAATGACCCAACAGTTCCTCCTCCTTGTCCTCCCCATCCTCCTCCTCCACCCCTTTCTAACACTGATGATGTTACCCAGATACACCTTCAAGAAAACCACCAAGCTCAGAGAGCACCAAGGACCCAACAGTCTTCCTCCTCCTCCTCCTCGTCCTCCTCCTCAACTCCTTTCTAACACTGATGATGTTACCCAGATACACCTTCAAGAAAACCATCAAGCTCAGAGAGCACCAAGGACCCAACAGTCTTCCTCCTCCTTGTCCTCCTCCTCTCCTCCTTTCTAACACTGATGATGTTACCCAGATACACCTTCAAGAAAACCATCAAGCTGAAAGAGCACCAAGGACTCAACAGTCTTCCTCCTCCTCGTCCTCCTTGTCCTTCTCCTCTACTCCTTTCTAACACTGATGATGTTACCCAGTTAGCAATAGCAATAGCAGTTAGACTTATATACCGCTTCATAGGGCTTTCAGCCCTCTCTAAGCGGTTTACAGAGTCAGCATATTGCCCCCAACAACAATCCGGTTCCTCATTTTACCCACCTTAGAAGGATGGAAGGCTGAGTCAACCTTGAGCCGGTGAGATTTGAACAGCCGAACTGCAGAACTGCAGTCAGCTGAAGAAGCCTGCAGTGCTGCATTTAACCACCATCAAGGACCCAACAGTCTTCCTCCTCCTCGTCCTCGTCCTCCACTCCTTTCTAACACTGATGATGTTACCCAGATAACACCTTCAAGAAAAACACCAAGCTCAGAGAGCATCAAAAACTCCTCTATCAAAGTCCTCTCTGCCCTTCCTTCCTTCTCCTTCTCCACCCTCTCTTCCTTCCCCTCCTCGCCACAAACCTCTTTCCCTTCCAGCACTGATGATGTTACGTAGCTGGGTACTGAAATGCCTGCAAGAAAAACCCCAAGCTCAGAGAGGCCATGGTTCAGAGCTGATAACTATCTTCTATCAGAGGTTAGTTGTGGCCAGCATGACTAGTAAACATTGGTTTCTTTTTTCTACAGTTCTCATTTAAAGCCAAACCGAAGCACAAGTGTCACTAACTCTTAAAGAGTATCAAATGCCATTGTTTGAGTATCTAGTGTTGAAGGTACTTCTGTTCTACTATCTGGGGTTCCACACAGTGGTGGGATTCAAATAATTTACCAATCAGTTCTCTGCCTAATGACCAGCTGGGTAGGCGGGGCTCGGTGGTCATGTGACCATGTGGGCGTGGCCAAGTCAATGTCACTCAGGTCGATGGGCACTTCGCCTTAGCTGTGACAATGTAATAAGGGTTAATCACAGAGGCAGTTTCTGTAAGCAGGGCAATAAAGATGAGGCTAGAAACAACACCAGAATGTTTCCTTCCTGCCTTCCTTACAGGATTAGCCTTGTAAAGTGGAGAAAAACAAAAGGAAATTTCTTCCAACAACCGGTTCTCCGAACTGCTTAGAAAGTTACCAACCGGTTCTCCCGACTAGGTGCGAACCGGCTGAATCCCACCACTGGGTCCACACCATTCTCTTTTGTTGGATGATCACAGATATAACATGGTATAAAAGGGGGGGGAGTGGGAAACATTACTCCCCACATTTTTCACACCTGCCACAATATTCTGCAGCCCCATCACACCACTCTCCCTGTGACTGTGGGATACTGCGACAGCTGCAAACCCAAAGATGTGTCCCCAAAGCTTTACAAGTAATCCTTGACTTACAACAGTTCATTTAGTGACCGTTTTCAAAGTTACAACATCACTGACAAAAAGCCACTTGGGGCCATTTTTCACCCACGCGGCATCCGCGTGGTCAACGCCATTCATATTTAGATGCTTGACAACTGACTCACATGTTTGATGGTTCCAGGGTCGCGTGATCCCCGTTTGCGACAAGCAAAGTCAACAGGCAAGCCAAGACTCACTTAACGACCGCTTTGCTAATTTCAAGGACTGCAGTGGTTGACTTGACATAGGTGGCAAGGAAAGTCGTAAAATGGGTCAACACTCACTTAACAACATACATCGAGGGCTCCCTGTATTTTTAATACCGTCCTCACTTAAGGAATGCTCGCTAAACGAGACAGTCGGTAAGCGAGGACTCGCTGGAATGCTCTTGTATACCCAACAGGGCTGCTCATGGGATTTTTAAAAACTTGCTACACTTAGAAAATATTTTTTTTCAACTTAGTTTGAATGTAGCAGTTTTGACCAAACAGTCAGGCAGTGAAGGTGAAAAGGGAAAACTCTTTTTAAACCAAATCAAAGGAGTGGCGTTTGCTACAAACGGTTTGTGCAGGCATTCATTTTTCTCAAATGGGAACAAAGAGAATTCTAGAACAGATTTTGGACATGAATTGGTTCTGTAGTCCTGGGGTTAGGGTTAGGGTTAGGGTTAGGGTGCCATGCATGATGAAAAGGATGTGCCCCCAAAAACTGCACATGCATTTTCATCACAGCAAATTTAGGCCCGAGAACACAGCCGTTAGATGCCTACTACAGGTGACACAGTGACCTGGTGGATATATATATATATATAATATTACCCAGTGGTCAAACTCCAGTCCTTTCATTAGCGAGCGAGCACTGAATTCTCCTGCCTCAGATTTCAAAAGAAAAGAAAATGGAAAAAGGGGGGAAAGGTAGAAATTCTAGACTTCTCTGGCAACGAGATCAGAAAAAAAAAGGAGGAGGAAAATCTTTATAGCGCGGTTCTTTTTTTCTTTTTTTCTTTTTTGCCAATGTTGCTTTTGGCTGCTTGGAAAAAAAGAGCAACCCGCAGAAAGGTTTATCAAAAGTTGGAGAAAGAAAGAGAGAGAGAGAGAGAGAGAGAGAGAAAGAAAGAAAGAAAGAAAGAAAGAAAGAAAGAAAGAAAGAAAGAAAGAGAAAAGTGTGCAGTGAGGGAAGAAAGGAAAGAAAGAAAGAAAGAAAAGAGAAAGAAAAAGAGAAAAGAGTGCAGTGAGGGAAGAAAGGAAAGAAAGAAAGAAAGAAAGAAAGAAAGAAAGAAAGAAAGAAAGAAAGAGTGTAGTGAGGGAAGGAAGGAAGGAAGGAAAGAAAGAAAGAAAGAAAGAAAGAAAGAAAGAAAGAGTGTAGTGAGGGAAGGAAAGAAAGAAAGAAAAAAGAAAGAAAGAAAAAAGAAAGAAAGAAAGAAAGAAAGAAAGAAAGAAAGAGTGTAGTGAGGGAAGGAAAGAAAGAAAAAAGAAAGAAAGAAAGAAAGAAAGAAAAGAGTGTAGTGAGGGAAGGAAGGGAAAGAAAGAAAGATGAGAAGAAAGAAAGAAAGAAAGAAAGAAAGAAAGAAAGAAAGAAAGAAAAGTGTAGTGAGGGAAGGAAGGGAAAGAAAGAAAGATGAGAAACAAGAAGGACAGAAAGAAAGAAAGACAGAAAGAAAGAAAGAGAAAGAAAGAAAGAAAGAAAGAAAGAAAGAAAGAAAGAAAGAAAGAAAAGTGTAGTGAGGGAAGGAAGGGAAAGAAAGAAAGATGAGAAACAAGAAAGACAGAAAGAAAGAAAGAAAGACAGAGAGAAAGAAAGAAAGAAAGAAAGAAAGAAAGAAAAAGGCAGACACAGACAAAGAAAGAAAGAAATAGTGTAATGAGGGAAAGAAAGAAAGAAAAAGAAAAAGAAAGGAAGGAAAGAAGGAAGGAAGGAATTGAGTAGAGGGATGGAGGAAGCAGGAAAGAAAGGGAAGGAGGAAAGGAAAGGAAAGGAAAGGAAAGGAGAAAAGGAAAGGAAGGGAAAGGAAGGGAAGGGAAGGGAAGGAAGAACATCCCCAAAAAGGATGAACCAGTTAGATCGTCCTTGAGTTTCCAGGGACTCAAAGGACTTCTTTGATGTCCACCAGGTCAAAGAGATTTGGAAGCGAATCCATGACTCAACAGCATCAGCAGCGTTCCAGCTTTCTGATCTCAAAAACAGCCACTTCTCAGGCTGTCAAGAGTAATCTTAGAAGAGTTTTTCCCACATCCCCCTTCATGGTCAATATATTTTTCCCAACCCCAGGGAAGGAAACTGAAGATCAAGGGCAGCCTAAATGACCCTCTGTGTTTAACTCAGGGGAACATTCTTTATACCATCCTTTCATTGTTACAATCCGACTTTGCATAGGTTCTCTTGCTTAGCCATATAAGGGAATATCTTATAGCTTTTCTTTTTCCAACACCAACAGCCACAATGGTTGGAACAATGATTGTGTAAAACCATCCAGGAACCTCCATCCACCACTAATTACACTTAGCTTCTTTCTGCTTCACTCCAGATCCCTCGAAGCAATTGTTTAATCCCAAATTAAATCCCCACAACTCTAGCACTAGCACTTAGACTTATATACCGCTTCACAGTGCTTTACAGAAGGCTGGAAGGCTGAGTCAACCTTGAGCCTGGTGAGATTCGAACCGCTGGCAGTAGGCAGAGTTAGCCTGCAATAGCGATAGCACTTAGACTTATATACTGCTTCACAGTGCTTTACAGCCCTCTCTAAGCGGCTTACAGAGTCAGCCTCTTGCCCCCCAACAACCTGGCTCCTCATTTTACCCACCTCGGAAGGCTGGAAGGCTGAGTCAACCTTGAGCCTGGTGGGATTCGAACTGCCAAACTGCAGCTAGCAGTCAGCTGAAGTAGCCTGCAGTGCTGCACTCTCACCACTGCGCCACCTCGGCTCCTCACCACCAACCCAGTCCTATCAATGTAAATTGCTTGGCAACTCCTGAGCCGCCCGGAATTCCCAATGACTACTTGTCAACTTAGCCCACAAGTGATAACATCTCCTTTTTCCAACTTTCATTGATCACATTCCAAGCCCTTTTCTTCTCTGTTTTTCGCATTTTCCTCTGCCTCCTCCTTCCCCCTTCTCTTTTTTTTGGAAAAAACATTCTATCGTTCTGTTCCCTCGATTCCCATTATGGCACACGGTTCTGTTTCATTTTCCTCGTTTGCCTGGACGCGATTTCTCCCTGGCAGAGATTCAGGAGAGAACAAGAATGTTTCGCATTATTGTTTGAGCATGAAGGATATTCTGTGTGCCAGGCAAAACACGCAGGGAGACAGAAAGGCCTATTTGGAATTCTGCTGTACCCTGATCTTACATTGGCACTTGACCTTTGTAAAGGCTTCTCCTGGTTTTCATTAGACCCTGGTACTGGCCTGGAAAGTAAGAAACTCAGAGCACAAGATGGAGGAGATGTCCAAAAGATGCTCCTGATAAATAAAAATGTTATGATCTAGGCTTCCCAAGAGCATGAAGTAAAAACTTTTAGGATTCATACAACACTCAGAGCAGGGGTGGGATTCAGCCGGTTCGGGTGAAGTGGATGCTAATTTTACATCTCGCTCGCCGAACCGGTTAATTGCAAGGACTAGCTGGCCGCGCCCCTTCCAGGTGTCTCCACATGGCCCATTTTGGATGCCACATAAGTGCAGGGCCCCTACAGAGCTCTGGGAGGGCGAAAAATGGGCCTCCCGGAAGTTTCAAAAGTCTAGAAATTGGCCTGTTTCCGGCCTCCAGAGAGCCTTCAGAGCCTGAGGCAATCCGTTTTCGGCCTCCTGGAGACTCGAGGAAAGCCTCCAGAGCCTGGGGGAGTGAAAAATGGGCCTTCTGCAAGTTCTAGGAGACTGGAAATAGGTCCAGACCTTACCCACTCTCATGGCCTTCAGAAAAGCTGTTAAAACCTGGCTATTCCAGCCGGCCTGGGGCTGTTGACCTCATTGTTGAGGTCCAGCCCCGATCAGAACGAATGTATGTGTATTGATTTTAACCTGTTTTTATTTTCATTTTTTATTACTTTTTTCTTCGTTGTAAGCCGCCCGGAGACCTCCCGGATTGGGCGGCCTATAAATCGTAGAAAGAAAGAAAGAAAGGAAGGAAGGAAGGAAGGAAGGAAGGAAGGAAGGAAGGAAGAAAGAAAGAAAGAAAGAAAGAAAGAAAGAAAGAAAGAAAGAAAGAAAGAAAGAAAGAAAGAAATAGAACAGCAGGGACTTAAAACGGGGAAAGTTAAATAGCCGTTGTTAACAATGGACACTAAAAGTGAACATGGGTATTGTAATAGATCCCTGAACTTTGCAACGAGAAGATGTTGCTTAGAGACTAAACAATGAGGAAGAAAAATAAAAGTTGGTCTGTGAATGACTGTCACCGCGAGGAGAGGGGTTGTATGTTTAAAGTTGTATTTGTATTTGTACGTCTTATTTTTTTAAAAAAAATGTATAACCAATAAAGATTATTTGAAAAAATAAAACATCCATGCTGCTGTGTTTCTTTTTTTAAGTAGGGCATCGTGGGAAAAGAACAACGAAAGTGAAGAAACAGCCATGGTGGTAGAGACCTATGAAGGGGCCCTTCTCTGGAAAAAGCTCGGAATACCAGTGTGTTCTTTGTGTAGCTTTATATAGTCTGATCTCCAAGGTTGGGAGTAATTCCGAAGTGTTTGTCTTGGGAGGACTTCCATCACTTACTTTTGGAGTCCTGCCTGAATCAGGAATACATAAAGATGCTAATGTTTGGCACGTCGCCAAGTCCAGCAAACAGCCAGCCATATAGATGATGCCAGAAACATGTTCTGGGAAGGAAATGGCTTGGCTGGCTGTTCCTAGGAAAAAAATATTCTATGCCGAGTGTTAAACTCCATAGGAAGGGGAGAATACAAAGCACACTGCCTTTTTGAACATGGAGGAGAAGGAAATCCCATACATTGACCCTCCCATCTTGTTGACTTCAAACGGGTGTTTTCCCATGCATTTTCAGAAGGACGCCGGTCAAAATAAGCAGTGGTGGGATGCCACCGATTTCACAACCGGTTCAGTGAGCGTCTGCTTTGCATGCATGCTCAAGCTTCGCGCGTGGGCAGCATTAAAAAAAAACGACCTTTCTAACCTTCAAAACTTACCTTCTATGTCAGCGCCTGTGAGTAAAACAGCTGAGACGCGGCAATCCTCTGTCGCACAAATCAGCTGAGCCAATGGTGGATTCCAAAAATTGTTTGAACCTACTCTGTGGGTGTGGCCTCCTTTGTGGGAGTGGCTTGCCACCCATGTGACCGGATATGAAGATGCCGACGACACTTGTCAGAACCACCTTAAATTACCTCTCTCTCACACACAGCCCTGGCATGCATAAGAATAGGATGTCAACTTGTTTTTTAAAAAGGCATCTTTGGTTTGCGTTAAAACAACTTCAACACACGCAATGTTCTGATTGCACCACAAACGCAGTAGTCATCCTTAGCTTTCACAGAGGCACTGAGGTTTATAAATATGAGAAATACGATAGTGTAGAATAATCCTATCCAAGGACCAGTGGTAGGTTTCAAAATTTTTTGAAACATCTTCTGTAGGTGTGGCCTGCTTTCCGGGTCCACTGGTGGAACCTCTTCTAACCAGTTCGGTAGATTTGACGAACCGGTTCTACCGAATAGGTGCGAACTGGTAGGAACCCACCTCTGAGCTGAGCTAAAAAAAACAAGGAAATATAGGAGAGGAATGCTCACTGGAACTAGCAGTTTGCCTGATCTGGTCTGAACTGGCTGAATCCCACCCCTGAAAATAGGACCTGAACATTGGCTATGGGTGGGTGGGGGGTTGTATCATTGGAGAGAAATATATCAAGCCAGGGCTGAAATTCAGCTGGTTCTGACAGGTTCTGGAGCACCAGTAGTGGAAATTTTGAGTAGTTCAGAGAACCGGCAACTACCACCTCTGGCTGGCAAAATGGAGATTTTGCAATATCCTTCCCCCAGGAGTTGGGAGGGAATGGAGATTTTGCAGTATCCTTCCCCCAGGAGTTGGGAGGGAATGGAGATTTTGCAATATCCTTCCCCCAGGAGTTGGGAGGGAATGGAGATTTTGCAGTATCCTTCCCCTAGGAGTTGGGAGGGAATGGAGATTTTGCAATATCCTTTCCCCAGGAATTGGGAGGAAATGGAGATTTTGCAATATCCTTCCCCCAGGAGTTGGGAGGAAATGGAGATTTTGCAATATCCTTCCCCCAGGAGTTGGGAGGGAATGGAGATTTTGCAGTATCCTTCCCCCAGGAGTTGGGAGGGAATGGGGATTTTGCAGTATCCTTCCCCCAGGAGTTGGGAGGGAATGGGGATTTTGCAGTATCCTTCCCCTGCCATGCCCACAAAGCCACGCCCACAGAACCAGTATTAAAAAAAAAACCTTGAATTTCACCACTGTATCAAGCTGTTCTGTTGTACTGTTTTAGAGCACATTTGATTATTCCAGAGCAGGAATAACTATGGCCCCTTTTATCACCTGTGCACTTCAACTCCCAGAATTCCTGAGCCAGACATGCTGGCTCAAGAATTTGGGGTGTTGAAGTCCACCGGAAGTAAAGGGTAAGAATTGCCCACCCCTATCTGGGGGAAGGGGATTTATAGCAATTTTCTGGGTGTTCTTTAAAGAAATTGCTTGCAAAAAGTTGTGATCTTCTTAACTATCAGGCTCCAGAAGTCAAGGAAGACACGTCGACATTCTTCTAAGCAAATTTCTCTATTGTTCTTTGCTATAAATAGAAATCCTTCCAAGGTAAAGCAGAATACATGCATCATAAAGCTGGGAACTCTTAAGGAGGAGCGATCTTCACCCTCTCTCTCACACACAAGCCATCTAAACTGTGTGGTCTCTTGCTCCTCCAGAACGCAGCCCCTCCCTCCTGGGAATCCAGACAGCGCTCCATCATTTTCAATCAACCGTGATTCACAGGACATGCTAAGCCAAAAGACATTACGGCTTAACGTTGCAAGAGTCAAGTTTTGCTTTTGTCTTTGTTGTGTCTTCTCCTGAGCAAGAATACGTGTCAGACCTGGAAGCCAGCATTTACCTTTGGGCCTGCCACATTTTGTACTGTGGGGAAATGGGAGGCGGGATTGTATGGAGTAAGGGTGATATATAGTCAAAATAACATTCTTTCTCAGAAAGTCAAGGCCATCTTACCCTGCAGCTGTGATGAGGTGACTGGGAGGCATCTCCAGTTTTGGATGGTGTCCGATTGAACCACGTGATGGACATGTGAGTGCTGAGCCGGAACTTGGACTTTCATTTGGTTGGGGAAAACCTGATACTCAGAAGCCCCTTCTAGTCCTTGAATCAAACACACTGTCAGGCGTGTCTCCTTCAAAATTCAAGAAAGGAAACCCCCCAACTCCATAGTTTTAGAGAAAAGGTACTTTTACTCAATATGAAGTGAAAGCATTGAAAGTACAGCAAGATCTGAAACTAAACCCCTACGGAAGGATGACACACAAATTCGTGAAGCGTTCCATATTTTCTCACATATGGTGGACTTGCAAAAAGGTTAAAGCATTTTGGATAAAAATATGGCGGATTATGCAAAATGTTCATTAAAAAAAGGATAAAGTTTACCCCTCAGTTATTTTTGTTAGGTATAATTACTGATTGTACAGTTGTAGAGACTAATTTGATTTTGCACTTAATAACCGCAGCTAGACTGTTGGTGGCGCAACACTGGAAGAAGGAAGGTTTGCCTACTATTCAAGAATGGACATTGAAAGTCACAAACCTAGCAGAGATGGCTATAATATCTGCATATCTTAAGGACCATTCAAACGAGAGATATAAACTGGAGTGGAAAAGATGGATTGATTATACTCAAAATAAATATGGGACTAAGAAATTTCAGATAGCTTATGATTAAAGACCAGGAATGATATAAATTGTCTAGAGCTAGTCTAGCAAGGAGGAGCTAAAGCTCAATTGAAAGATGTTATTAACTATCTTTTTTCTTTTTAAGTGTATTTTAGATTGTTTTTATTAAAGATTTATACCCTGTATTGGTTCTGGGAAGTCGGGGGGGGGGGAGGTTGGGCGGGGTTTGGAGGGGGGGGAGGAAGTAAATATTTGTAAAAGTTTGTTTTTCAAAATTCTCATTTTAAAAAAAAGATCTGAAACTAAAGGCGCGAAATGGTATGGATCAAAGGTTAACCCAAATCCCTCCCGCACAAAAACCCCAAGGCGA
>NW_028261394.1:42930163-43001099 GCF_051295495.1 Thamnophis sirtalis | reverse complement strand
TACGGATCAAAGGTTAATCCAAATCCCTCCCCCACAACAACCCCAAGGCGAATGTCCAATCTCCAGCCCCCAAGGGTGTCATGTGGGGTCCATCTTCAGGGGGCTTCATCCATCTGGTATGCAGAGACGGTTGACCTTAACCAGACCTAAACAGGACCATTCGGCATGAGCAGAAGATGGTGAGGAGAAAACTCCCTCCTCGTCCCGAGATATCTCCTCCAGCACGATTCCCCTCCCAAATACCGAAGCCCCCCACTCCCCATTACTAGGGCAGCCGATAGCAAGCAAAGCAATATAGAGGCTGACACACACATCATTTCTGCACGTGTCAAGTCCAAAGGATTGTGGAGAAAAAAAAGAGAGGAAAAATCAGTTTTCAGCACAGGATAACACCTGGCTCATTGACCCTAACTTTTTTAAAAAAAAATTATTTTAAACACATAAACACATCAACGAAAACAAACACATGACTTAAAACAACATAGGAACAAGAAGTTCCATCGTATATCATACAGCAGTTCCATATTGGTTTCTTTGCAGTTAGTGTTTTCTCTTCTATACATTTCTATCTTGCATTCATGGTCCCCTTAATCGTTATCCATTTTTATGTGCAATTCTATATTTATTTATACTTAGCTATTTATAACCAAATATTGTTTACCTATATTGTGCTTTATATTCTTACTATCGTTTATTCTCTTACATACAATTATAGATATACATTCACATGGTTATTCTTTTTCTTTGCCATTTTCTTTCCAGGGTTATGGGGTGTTTATCTAGCGCTGTTGGTAATTTCTCTCCACTTCCTTCCTCCTCTCCTTCCCCTTCCTTCTTCCCTTACCTCTCCCCTACTCCTACCCTCTCTCTTCCCCTTCCTGCTCTCTCTCCTTCTCTTTCTCTCCCTTCCTCCCTCCTCTCCTTACCTCTTTCTTCTTCCCTTGCCTCTCCTCCACTCTTCCTCTTCCCTTCCTACTATCTCTCCTTCTTTCTCTCCCTTCCACCCTCCTCTCCTTTCCCTTCCTTCTTCCCTCCCTTCCCTACTTCCTTCCTCCTCTCCTTCCCCTTCCTGACCTCTCTCCTTCTCTTTCTCTCCCTTCCTCCCTCCTCTCCTTACCTCTTTCTTCTTCCCTTGCCTCTCCTCCACTCTTCCTCTTCCCTTCCTACTATCTCTCCTTCTCTTTCTCTCCCTTCCACCCTCCTCTCCTTTCCCTTCCTTCTTCCCTTACCTCTCCCCTACTCCTACCCTCTCTCTTCCCCTTCCTGCCCTCTCTCCTTCTCTTTCTCTCCCTTCCTCCCTCCTCTCCTTACCTCTTTCTTCTTCCCTTGCCTCTCCTCCACTCTTCCTCTTCCCTTCCTACTATCTCTCCTTCTCTTTCTCTTCCTTCCACCCTCCTCTCCTTTCCCTTCCTTCTCCCCTCCCTTCCCTACTTCCTTCCTCCTCTCCTTCCCCTTCCTTCTTCCCTTATCATTGACCAAAACTTATATCTACAACGCCCTGCATCATCCTTTTCATGTGCCCATCCCCTCTGAGCCAAGAAAATACTATCACAATATCATCTGGCTTTTGCCTACATTGTTCTCTGGAGGTTGAGCTGGAAATGTTGCGAGCTTAAGCAGCCCCAACATATTTCAACGTTACCAGACTGCAGAAGATGGATATTAGTAAATTGTGGGAATAGCGGAGATATATATAGAGTATATATATATTTTTTTCCAACCGTTTTTAGGACACCCCACTGATGCTGATGAGGCATGGTAGCATTGGTTACAGCCCACTCTTGTCTTTCGTCTGCGATTGCTTTGATGCCATCTACAACTGTGTGAGCCAATCCACAGTATCGTTCCTGCCTTTGGTGTCTAAGCTAATCAAGGTTTTGAGGCTCCTGCAGTATCCAGATACACAGCAGGAAAGACAGGTTCATAGTTAAACTCAGAATTCACTTATTTTTCATTCTTTGATGTTATTTTAATCTAGTTTTGATGGGACTTCTCTATCACGCACTGCCCAGCTACTATTTTATAAAATGGAGTGTTCCTTCTAACCCAGTCTGTCTGGTGTTACAAGGATATAAGTTGCTTGCTTGGAATGAGATATAGATTTCAGTTCTTAAGTTCCTAAGCCTTCTCCTCACTTGCACCTAATCAGTATACCATCCCTCCCTGGCACCCTGTTCCGCCATGTTACTTTCATCTTCTCCCCAGTCCGTGAGTAAAGCAGGCTCAAAGCACCTTTAGCCACAAGAATCTGGCCGCAATATTTCCTCCCGAATTCCTAGACCAGCCGAAGGCCGTCTCGAGTGTACGAAATGTGTTAGACTTTGTCACATAACACCTGGGAGGAGAGTCAGGGGGATTGGTGGCGAGTAGGAACACAAGAAGCAATAGAGGCCAAAGAGGAAGCAGTGTTGGGGAGGGGGGTACCAAGATCCATGCTGGATGGATTTCAAGGACGGGTGGAAAAGGTTTTATGTTCACCCTAGAAGAAGGCCACTTGTGGATTCAGTTGAACAAAGAATGAGTTTGGGGTGAGAGGTATTGGCTGAGGTTATTTTCTGGCCCGGTAAATTTCTGTTAAAATGATGAATCACTTCCATCTGGTCCTATTATTCTGGTTTGTCAGGCATGAACAACCAGAACCACTTGTGAAGAGGCTCAAGAAGATATTTCATTGTTGATCGCCTATACTAGAAGAATCTCATCAGACTGACTTCCTTTCTTTGGGAAATGGCAATATAGACGGAGGTGGAATTCAGCCGTTTCGGACTGGTTCGGGCAAACTGGTAGCTCCAACGATCAGCTGAGAGGAAACCCAACTGGTTTCCCTTGGGCTTTACTTACCTATATCTTCTTAGCGGATTAGCGTGGCAGAATGGATTGCTGCACCTCAGCTGTGTTACTCCCCAAGAAGTAATGTGAAAGATAGGTTTTGGTAAAACTGCACACGCATGCAGTTTTGCACGCAATTGCCAAACAGTTGTTAAACTGGCAGGATCCCACCACTGAATATAGACCTAAGGGTTTGACCTCAGACGTTTTCTCCCACTGGTGGTGGAATTCAGCTGGTTCGCACCTATTCGGAAGAACCGGTTGTTAACTTTCTAAGCAGTTCGGAGAACCGGTTGTTGGAAGAAATCTCCTTTGGTTTCTTTTCACTTCACAGGGCTAATCCTGTAAGGAAGGCAGGAAGGAAACATTCTGGTGTTGTTTCTAGCCTCATCTTTATTGCCCTGCTTACAGAAACTGCCTCTCCGGTTAACCCTCATTACATTGTCACAGCTAAGGTGAAGCGCCCATCGGCCTGAGTGACGTTGAGTTGGCCATGCCCACATGGTCACATGACCACTGAGCCGCGCCTACCCAGCTGGTCATTAGGGCAGAGAACTGGTTGTTCAACTATTTGAATCCCACCACTGCCAATTCCACCCCATTTCCAAAGAGGTCCTCCCTCCTTCAGCTGGTGAATCCATCACAGGTTACCTATGTCATCTGAGCCGAACCATACCTCCAGAGTTGAGGCAGATGAAGTTCTGATGGAAGGACTGAATGCCTGGACTGAAAATCAGGTGTCAAACAACGTATTTGGGGTTTAGATGTAGGAAGTAGGTTTAATACTATCACACCAAGAGGGTACTATTTAGTATCTCAATCCATCTACCTACGTACTTATCAATTATGGCATTTAGTATTTGATATTGACATTTAGCATTTAGGCTTGGTATTAGAGCCCATTTAATTATAATATTTAATGTTTATATGCAGAGTTTGATATTAGTATTTAGATTTCTTTAGGAAGTCAAACCATAAGTTACAGCAAGGAGCAAGCCCAAAGCCATAACTGAAAATCTACCAAAGAAGCTGGAATAAACCATTTCCCCAAATTTATAGTTGCTCAAATAACAACCAAATTAACCAGGATTTTTCCCCCTTCCTTTTTATCCAGAAAGAACTGAATAGGATGGTATAAGTCCAGGGTCAAAGGTTGCTAAGCTTTCTGGGAAAATGCAACAATGAGTGTGTAGCCTTTTGTGGAGACCACCCATGAGACTTGTGGAAAGCACTGGAATAAACAAAGAGGAAGTGGGCATATTCAGATCAAACGTACATTTTTCTTAACCCCCACCCACCATTAAATTTTACCTTCTCCTCCCATGTTCCATCTTCCATCTTTCCCACTCTTAAAAACCCTCCCTTTAACTTTAACTTCTGAACATTCATGAAAGCTGGGAAAAGGAGGTGGGGGGACTCACAAAAATGCCTTGGGGACAACATATGGCCTCCACATGCATACTACGCGTGCATGTGCTACAACATTGAGTTTGGAGTTCCGCTCAAAAATTCTCCATAAAACCATATAATCCAAGCTGGAATCCCAATGAACACTTTCCCTGTAGTGAATGTCCACCACAAAATGCCTTTCATAAAGGTACTATCTGTAGGAGATGACCAGGCTGAGCCCAAAGGAGGAGTCAAATATGTCATAAATCATGAGGCCCTAGTTGCCCACAAGAGATCTAAATCCATCCCACCTCGAATGCCTCTCTTATCTCCCGTGTCAGCGTTCCAAGTATCATGTAGAATTAAATCAGTGTCTAAGGCAAAACGATCCTTAAAGTTCCAATTTAATAAAGCAGACATCTTAGCACATCTGTGTTAATCCCAATTCTGGAAATTACATCAGAATCCCACCCAGTTAAAAGTTCATGATCTTGTCCCCACACCCACAATCCATCACATGGTCCAATCTTCTTCTTCCACGCTGGCATCCACACCCAGCTGCTTCCAGTCAGGTGTAAAAGTGCAGAGACAAAAGATGACCCTGGCTTCTAGTAAAGAATGTTAACAATACATACCACAATCCTACTCCTGTCTATTCCCCCCTCCCATCAACTATACTACTGAAACAGCATAATGAAATAAGAGAAACTGTGACAGGCCAAAATTCTAAAAGGAATATAATTGCAGGCCTGACATCCCGCTCATTTCCTTTGACTGTTAGTAGGTCAGATTCTTGTAGAGAGCTTAAGCTCACACTAAATATTTCTACTCATTTGAACTGCCTGAATCTCCTGATTCCCCAGTGCTTGACATTTATCTAATTCATAGGCACTGGTTTGATCTTTCATTGTATTTTGTTTGCCTGAAGATTTAAGAAATGATGAGTTCACTAACCGTGGGCATCTCCCAGAACTTCTAGTCCAACCCAAGATGGCTGACAAAACAATTCTGAACTTCTTTCTACAATAACCTGAAGATGTTTACACAGATTTCTTAGTTCACAATTGTCTGTACCTTGATTATGTAGAAGCCGAACATTCAAACATCGAGAGTTCTCCCTTTTCAGATGATTGTAAGGCAGATTTAACTTCTTTACTAATAAAGAGTCTTTTTCCTCCAATAGGCAAATGCAAATCCCAATTGTCTAAATGACCTCAAGGTTGCCAAAAAGACATATAGTATAATATCCCAGTGTTGAAATATGGGTCTCTTTAGGAAAAAAAATATCTATATTTCAAAATAAAAGATAAGCTGTGATTACTTGTTGTTCAATAAATAAATGAGAGATGGGGGGAGAGGGAGACAGAGACAGAGAGAGAGAAAGAGACAGAGAGACAGAGAGCGAGGGAGAGAGAAAGAGAGAAAAAACAGAGAGACAGAGAGAAAGAGAGACAGAGAGAGAGAGACAGAGAGGCAGAGAGAGGGGGAGAGAGCGGGGGAGAGAGAGAGGGAGAGAAAGAGAGGGTGAGAGTGAGAGAGAAAGAGATGGAGAGAGAGAGGGAGAGACAGAGAGGAACTGAAAAGATCAAGGCATACCACAGGAATGCTTGGCTTGTCAGAATTATGCACTGACATTAATCACATTCTAATAGAACTGCAGCTAGCAGCACACACAAAGTTCTCATTATATGTTAACATAAAACAAAACAAAAAGAAAGAAATCTTCTCCTTCCAAATCTTGAATTCTATCACATCCTGGAACCGAAAACAAAAACCTGATATAAATTGCTCTTCTTTCTTGAAGAGGACAGCGTGAGCCCCAGAAAATTGTCACTTTTGTGGGGTGGCTCCTCTACAGAGGTTAGTGGGATTGGAAGAAGCACTGAAGGTCAAATTAGAGGACTTCCCGAGAACTTTCCCGTGGAAGGGTGGATCCGTTGAGTCAGAACACGGGTGTCAAACTCGCCACGTCATGTTGCCGTGATGTGAAGTTTCATAACATTTTCCCCATTCATGGAGCTGGGGTGGGAGTGGCCTCTGCATGATGCATTGGGCCCACAGGCTGCCAGGTTTGACACCCTCGAATTAGAAGGAACCAGAGAAGTCATCTCATAAAATGCCCTGCTTACTACAAGAGCCACCGGAATATCTCTAGTGGATGACCAGATTTGAGGACCCGGACAAAGGACAACTCACCACATCACTGGCAGATCGGTGCATTCAGTTTTGGTCGCCACAATGTAGAAAAGATGTGGAGACTCTAGAAAGAGTGCAGAGAAGAGCAACGAAGATGATTAGGGGACTGGAGGCTAAAACATATGAAGAACGGTTGCAGGAACTGGGTGTGTCTAGTTTGATGAAAAGAAGGACCAGGGAAGACATGATAGCAGTCTTCCAATATCTCAGAGGTTGCCCCAAAGAAGAGAGAGTCAAGCTATTCTCCAAAGCACCTGAAGGCAGGAGAAGAATCAATGAGTGGAAACTAGTCAAGGAGAGAAGAAATTTAGAACTAAGGAGAACTTTCCTGACAGTTAGAACAATTAATCAGCGAAACAACTTGCCTCTAGAAGTTGTGAATGCCCCAACACTGGAAGTCTTTAAGAAGATGTTGGATAGCCATTTGTTTGGAACGGTATAAGGTTTCCTGTCTAGGCAGTGGGTTGGACTAGAAGACCTCCAAGGTCCCTTCCAACTCTGCTATTGTATTGTATTACCGTTTGTGCACCCATGAGGTTCCTGCTGATATATAGAGTGAACTTCCACCGCTGCCAGAAGTTCTCGACTTATGATCGGCCGCTTAACGAACATTCCAACAAACCTCCGTGGGGAGATATTTAACAATTGATTCCAAAGTCCCAACAACGGGTCCACATTTACAGTCGTTTGAAGCATCAAACAATATGATCACATTTTATACCTTTTTTTTTGGTTGAAAAACTGAATTGGTCATGCTAGGCCAATAGTTAGTGTTCTGTCCTCACTACGTGCAGCTCGACATGTAGCTAAACCCTCCTATCCTCCAATAAAACAGAGCGTGGGACATGACAGTTAGTCCACCCCAAACTAGCTAGATTCATCCTTCAGACTAAACTGCAAACTACAGCCAATGAACCATAATGCCTGGCGTCCAAGTGGAATGGAATAGAGAATGGAGAATGGAGAATGGAGAATGGAGAATGGAGAATAGAGAATAGAGAATAGAGAATAGAGAATAGAGAATAGAGAATAGAGAATAGAGTGGAATGGAATGGAATAGACAATAGAGAATGGAATGGAATAGAGAATAAAAAATATAGAATAGAGATTAAAGAATAGAGAATGGAATGGAATGGAATAGAATAGAGAATAGAGAATAGAGAATAGAGAATGGAAAATGGAGAATAGAGAATAGAGAATGGAGAATGGAGAATGGAGAATGGAGAATGGAGAATGGAGAATGGAGAATGGAGAATAGGGAATAGAGAATAGAGTAGAGTGGAATGGAATGGAATGGAATAGACAATAGAGAATGGAATGGAATAGAGAATAAAAAGTATAGAATAGAGATTAAAGAATAGAGAATGGAATGGAATGGAATAGAATAGAGAATAGAGAATGGAGAATGGAGAATGGAGAATGGAGAATGGAGAATGGAGAATGGAGAATGGAGAATGGAGAATGGAGAATGGAGAATGGAGAATGGAGAATAGAGTGGAATGGAATAGACAATAGAGAATGGAATGGAATAGAGAATAAAAAATATAGAATAGAGATTAAAGAATAGAGAATGGAATGGAATAGAATAGAGAATAGAGAATAGAGAATAGAGAATAGAGAATAGAGAATAGAGAATAGAGAATAGAGAATAGAGAATAGAGAATAGAGAATAGAGAATAGAGAATAGAGAATAGAGAATAGAGAATAGAGAATAGAGAATAGAGAATAGAGAATAGAGAATGGAATAGAATGGAATAGAATGGAATAGAATAGAATAGAATAGAATAGGATTCTTTATTGGCCAAGTGTGATTGGACACACAAGGAATTTGTCTGGCGCAGATGCTCTCAGTGTACATAAAAAGATAAGATACATTCATCAAGAATCATAAGGGACAGCACTTAATGATAGCCATAGGATACAAATAAGCAATCAGGAAACAACTGATATCAGTATAAACCGTAAGGATACAAGCAAAAAGTTACAGCCCTGCAGTCCTAAGTGGGAGGAGATGGTTGAGAGGAACAATGAGAAGACTAATAGTAATAGTAAATTATTTGACAGTGTTGTGGGAATTAGTTGTTAAGCGGAGTGATGGCACTCAAGGGGAAAAAAACCCTGCTGTTCTGTCTAATTGTTCTGGCGTGCAGCGTTCTGTAGCTTCGTTTTGAGGGTAGGAGTTGGAACAATTTATGTCCAGGATGCGAGGGGGTCTGTAGATATTTTCACAGCCCTCTTTTCGACTCGTGCAGAAGACAGGTCCTCAATGTACCAGACTTGCTCAAAATGAGGATGACAGCTGAGAAGGCGAGAGCAATTCGCTGAGTGTCCAGATTTAACATTTAGGAGTAGGAAATTCAGGGGGCTTCCTTTGTTTCATTTCCCTTCAGCAGGCACTTTTTTTTCCTCCTCTTCCTTACGTTGGTTCACAAATTAACTGATTACGGAGCAAAAAAAAAAAAAAAAGCATTACGAAGCTCCCGGAGGCATGGAAAGGGCCTGATGGAGACTTTGGTTTAAGGAAAGGGATGTTTATTCAACTCGCAAAGGGAGGGAGAGAGAGATTTGAGCTATTAAGAGCTGCAGTAAGTTTCACATACTTTGCATCAGATGTGTTCCTGAGAGATGTAGGGGGCTCTGGCAAAGACCCCCCCCCCGCAAGATTTCTGTGATTCACAGGTGTGCAGGGACCAGAGTTTTCCCAGTGAAAAATCAGGAGGGCTGTGAGTTCGATCTTAGGTAGAGGCAGATATTTCTCTCTCTGGGCACACTGAGAATGTATCCGCCGAACAAAACTCCGCTTTGGCGACAGGAAGGGCATCTGGCCATTAAAACACTCAGTTGCCTAGACTCCACCCCGCCAGGGATGATGAGGTCATTAAAAGAGGATGATGAGTGATTCATTTAACAACTGCAGCAAGAAATGTTGTAAAATGGGACAAAACTCCCTTAGCCAATGTCTCGCTTAGTGATGGAAACTTGGAGCTCAATTGTGGTTGCAAGTTGAGGGCCTGCTGTGCACTTTCGTTTCAGATATTTCCCTTAGCAGGCCGATGAAAAATTCCCCGCAAGGCCAAAACTTGAGAGAGAATTTTTATGTTTTATAGATGGCATTTAGATCCCAAAAAGTTAGCTTGTATGTATCCGAATTTACAATCTAAATGGAGATGTGATTGTGCTGATGCTACGTATTATCATATATGGTGGACTTGTAAAAAAAGTCAAAGCATTTTGGATAAAAATATGGTGGATTATTCAAAATATTCTTAAAAAGAGGATAAAGTTCACTCCTCAGTTATTCTTGTTAGATATAATTACAGACTGTACAGTTATAGAGACTAACTTGATTCTGAATTTAACAACGGCAGCAAGATTGCTGGTGGCGCAGTACTGGAAGAAGGAAGAATTGCCTACTATTCAAGAATGGACATTAAAAGTAGTAAACTTAGCAGAGATGGCCAAAATATCAGCATACTTGAAGGACCATTCAGATGAGAAATACAAGTTGGAATGGAGAAGATGGATTGACTACATTCAAAATAAATATCGGATTAAGAAATTTCAATTAGCTTATGAATGAACAAGGAATGTTACAATTTACTTAAAGTTAGCTTAATAAAAGGGGAATTAAAGTATAAGTGAAGCAGAGGTGGGTTCCTACCAGTTCGCACCTATTCGGTAGAACTGGTTTGTCAAATCTACCAAACCAGTTAGAAGAGGTTCCACCAGTGGACCCGGAAAGCAGGCCACACCTACAGGAGAGGTTCCAAAAATTTTTGAAACCCACCACTGGTCCTTGGATATGATTATTCTACACTATCATGCTCCTATTTATAAAACTCAGGGCCTCTGTGAAAGGTAAGGATGACTCCTGCGTTTGTGGTGCAATCAGAACATTGCGTGTGTTGAAGTTGTTTTAACGCAAACCAAAGATACCTTTTAAGAAACAAGTTTACATCATGTTCTTATGCATGTGTGAGGTGATTTAAGGTGGTTCTGACAAGTGTCATCGGCATCTTCATATCCGGTCACATGGGTGGCAAGCCACTCCCATCTGGTCACATGGGCGGCAAGCCACTCCCACAAAGGAGGCCACACCCACAGAGTAGGTTCGGACAATTTTTGAAACCCACCACTGAAGTGAAGGTAGGATGCTATAGTTAGTGAGCTTATGTTAGTGTATGATTGTTAAATGTTTATACCCTGAATTTTGCTTTGGGTGGTTGGGGGGGGGAGGGAGGGTTGGAGGGGGCACCAGGTTGGGGTGGAGGGAGGGAAGGGGAAATACTTGTAAAATCTATTAAAACTCTTTAATTAAAAAAAAGTTTCACTGCTTTATCTATTACGCACTCTCATTTATTCTAAATCGGCATTGGATTTGTTTTTCGAAGGACAAAAAGAAGTGGGGGGGTGGAGAGTGTCATGTAGGGCCTAGAAGCACTTGGAGATCAGAGGGGTTTGCCGAGTGGCATTATGCTTTGTAACAGATCAGCTTTCTGTTTTAATTTTGTATCATTTAAAAAAAAAAGAAGAAGAAGAAATGTTTTAAAAGGTGCCAAGCTAAGATATCTGTAGGCACACTGGTGCTGGTGGATATAATTTCCAGCTTCGGAGATCTAGTTGAAAAGGCTGTTCAAAAGAAGTGTCTAATCATGAACAGAAGCCTTTGCATAACCCTATTTGAAATACAACCTCACATCATATGTTCAGATGTTGCTTTCATCTTTGCTACCGTCCTAGATAAAATATTCCTCTTTCTGGGCTGCAAGTGTGAACTTTTGAGTTTGCAATACAATCCTCACAATCAATGGCGCTTAAAACATCAACACAGAGAAAACTCATAAACTTTCTTTTTTCCACTAAAGATTGTTAGTACCATCAGCGCAGACATTGCTAATTTCAACGTCAAAAACAAAGACGACTCATATCTTTCTGGAATTGGTTTCTTCATAGATAGTAAGGCCACACTTGGAATCCTGCATCCAGTTTTGGTCACCACCACAAGGTTAAAAAAAAAAGATGTGGAGACTCTAGAAAGAGTGCAGAAAAGAGCAACGAAGAGGATTAGGGGACTGGAGGCGAAAACATATGAAGAACGGTTGGGTATGTCCAGTTTGATGGAAAGAAGGACTGGGCCCACAAGGATGGGTTTCAAAATTTTTAGCAAGGGGTTCTTTGCCCAGTTTTGGTGAAGGGGGTGGTGTTTCAGGAGGTAAAAAAATGCTGTATTCAGTGTATAAGACGCACCCAGATTTTCAGCCTCTTTTTTGAGGGGAAAAGGTGTGCCTTATACTCCGAAAAATACGGTATCTGACAGTTCACCAAGCGAGATAAGCAGTGGTGGGTTTCAAAACATTTTGGAACCTCTTCTATAGGTGTACCCTGCTTTCCGGTTCCACTGGTGGAACCTCTTCTAACCTCTTCTAGATTTGACGAACCGGTTCTACCGAACCAGTGCGAACCGGTCGGAACCCACCTCTGATGATAAGGTTCGTGTTGATAAACATTCCTCTCAAAGACTGTTTGCTAAAGCCTTGCTGACTGTGAATGAAAGAAATTCACAGTCTTGTAAATAAAAGAGGTTTTGCCAAGACCAAGATTTTGCTTCTTGCTTTTAAAGGGAGCCTAGGTCAGAACACTGCCTCCTTTCCATCCATTGCTTCTCCAAAACATTTTGGAACCCAAGATGTTTACTAGAAAGACAAAAAAAACCTCAAAAAAGGCTTTTTTCTACCTTAGAAAGCAATCAAATAACCTCATTCCTGGAGAAATGGTTCCTTGGATCTCTGCTGCAGAAGAATACTTGTGGGAGAGATGGGAAAGCTCTACCTACACCAGAGTTTTAAAGAGTTGGGAAAGTATTTTCGTTACCTTTGGGGCCCCCCGGGAAACTGTATCTGTGTGGTGTAGAAGGTAGAAGTCGGAAGATTTTCTGCAAATTATTTATATATCACCCAATGAGATCATTTCCGAGAGTCGCTGGAGAAATGTGTGTGGAGTGAAATATTATTATTAAAAGAATATAAAACTGATATGTGTCTGAAATAACAAACAAACCCCCATGCCTATTTTTAAGAGGACAATGAAAGATACATCCCTCCTTTCCTTCCATAAGTCCCAATCCTGCTGTTTCTTCTTCCCTTCACCCACTACAAAGGATGAAAAAATTGGTTTACACAAACCACAAATGTTCATTTCATTTATTAAATTTCATTTATTAAATTTCATTTATTAAATTTCATTTATTAAATTTCATTTATTAAATTTATAGGCCGCCCAATCCTGGAGGACTCCGGGAAGCTTACAACGAGAGAAGAAAAAAGAAAAGCAAAATAAGTAAAAAAAAAAATAGTTTAAAATTCACAACACACATACGTTCTAATCGGGCCTGGACCTTAACGCTAAGGTCAACAGCCCCAGGCCTGCCGGAACAGCCAGGTTTTAACGGCTTTTCTGAAGGCCATGAGAGTGGGTAAGGTCCGGACCTCTGCGGGTAGCTGATTCCACAGGGTCGGAGCAGCCACAGAGAAGGCTCTCCTCCAGGGGGCCGCCAGCCGACACTGTCCGGCTGACGGTATCCAAAGGAGGCCCACCCTGTGGGATCTTATCGGCCGTTGGGAGGTGTATGGCAGTAGGCGGTCTCGCAGATAGGCTGGTCCTAAGCCATGTAGGGCTTTAAAGGTAATAACCAACACCTTGAATTGCGTCCGGAGACCAATTAGCAGCCAGTGCAGCTCGCGGAGGACAGGTGTAATATGGGTGTATCTCGGTACACCCAATATCGCTCGCGCGGCTGCATTCTGGACCAGCATTCTAACCATTGTACCATCAAGAAAGGAGGGAGGGAGGGAGGAAGAGAAGGAAGGAAGAAATAATAATAGCAATAGCACTTAGACTTATATACCGCTTTACAGTGCTTTACAGGCCTCTTGAAGCAGTTCCCCCCATTTTACTGACTTGGGAAGGATGGAAGGCTGGATCAACCTTGATCTGGTTAGGATTGAACTGCTGGCAGTCGGCAGTCAACATAGCAGCCTGCAGTGCTGCATTCTAACCACTGCGCCACCCTGACAAATGGACCGAAGAGCCAAAACAAGGCGGCAGACATGCTTTGCGGAATCACTGCTGGTTCCCTGAGGAAACCCATCTATCCCTTGGAGCCGAGGTGGCGCAGTGGTTAAATGCAGCACTGCAGGCTACTTCAGCTGACTGCAGTTCAGCAGTTCGGCTGTTCAAATCCCACTAGGCTCAAGGTTGACTCAGCCTTCCATCCTTCCGAGGTGGGTAAAATGAGGACCCAGATCGTTGTTGGGGGCAATATGCTGACTCTGTAAACCGCTTAGAGAGGGCTGAAAGCCCTATGAAGCGGTATATAAGTCTAACTATTGCTATTGCTATTGCCCTTGCTTCCCAAGAATTTGCCCTGGGTTCAAATGTGCTGCTAATTTCCACCCCTTAAGGGAAGTGCAATCTTTGCTGTGTGAAAGTGGTGATGTCATCCTCCTTCAGAACGGCTTTTCTCTTCCCCCCCCCTGACCCCCCGCCCAGGACTTGACGGGAACATTTTTCCCAGCTAAAAGTAGAGCTTTGTTCATCCGAATTAAATAATTCCACATGAAGCATCCCTTTGGGCCATCGCTTTGTTGCCTCTGCAGAAGAATTAACAGTTTAAAAGAGAAGTGCGTTAAGATATGGTTGGCCTCGGAAGGATTTTGCGCTCTTCTTCGGAATAACATTTCCAGTTCCACTTCTAAACAAACGTCCTAATTTGGAATGGAAAATAACCGCAAAAGTGTTGCAGATTTCTTTTCTTTTCTTGCTGGTGCCATTTTGTTTGTGCAGCCAATTCAGATCAAAATGCAGTTTCAAGTGAAAGGAGGCATGTTCCGCTTCCAAAGAATAACCGTCTTAGGAAAGTTGGCGAAAAAAGCACCATCGCAATTTGGATTTTTGTTCCCTCTCTGATTGGAAAGCATTTTGGCTGAAAAGGCCCTCTTTTTTTTGAGATCAGTCTTCTTCCTTGCACTCCTGGGGGGGGTTCAGCTGGAGGAATTCCCATGTAAGGAGGAAGTGAAGGGGAAGTAAGTGTGTGTGATAGCATCCCCTTGTTTAAAAAAACACGGGCTTACAATTTCCCCCGGAATTCTTTTGGGCATTGAAGACAGAAGCACGTTTAGAAAACAGGAGTGGGCAGAACCAACTCTAAATTCAATTGTGTTTAAATCTAATTAATATGAAGCATTGTGAGTGCTGCCCGGGGGCAACATAAACTGTTGTGGCCCAGCAGGTGCTGTTGGAGCTGCCACCAGACTCCGACAGCGAGGGGCCCTTTGGAGGATGTGGAGGACCCTGGACTCCGAGCAGAGCCCAGAGAGGCTGGTTGGTCACCAGGAGGCACCTGAGCCTTGGACCAGTGGGGAGGAGACAAGGGAGAGTGAGTCGGAGGCCAGTAGTGAGTTGTTCCCGGATGCACGCCATCGAAGATCTACTAGGCGTCAGGAACAATTACGCAATTACAGGAGGTGATTGTACTCAGCTGGTGGTCATTAGGCTCCTCTCCATACTATAAAAAGCTACTTGTGCACATGCCTCTCTTTGTAGAAGTCAACGCAGGATTGAATGTCGGAGGACATTACTGTGAGCTTGGCAGGCTGGATTGCTGCCAAGCCTTATCTGTGTTTATTGCTGCCTGAGTTTGTCTGAGTTGCTGCCAAGGTTCTTATCTGTTTGTTCTGCTTGGCTTTCAGCCACCGAGGTCTTGGTGTCTTGCTATTAAAGTACATTCCAGTTAAGCTTGTGTTGGCATTTGTTACTAGACGGAGGAGGAGGTCAGAACAATAAACCATTCTAATTTCCCCAAATCCATTCTACCAACGGAGATGAGCACTGCCCCCTAGAGTCTGGAACGACTGGCCCAGATTTGCAAAGGGAACCTTTACCTTTTTATCTTTCTTTCCTAAAAGTCTCTTGGACAACATGGCTTCACAAAACTTCTCAAAATGGAACAATGTTAAGTTCTTTAGCTTTGGAGATATGCTTGGTTACCTGAAGAGAAACAATCCCAAAATGTCTCGGTGTCAGCATCAACATTTCAAAGGGCGCTCACTGTTTTTGATATTTTGTAAGGTTTCGCTATGATTTCCCCCCTGCTCTCTCCTTCACCGTAGATTGAACAGAGGAACTGTCTCTTTTTCTTCTGCTCCTCTAACATTTTTTACATCCTTTTCTTAATCCAGGCCTGAGGTGGGAATTCTCAATTTACACAAGAGCAGAAAAACATGCCCTTTGAATACCTGATACAAACATTTTGAAACTTGAAGCTTGGAACATTTTTAACACCTAAAGTATGCCACAAAGTCAAGGATGGAGAATTGGAGGGGTGGGAGGAGGGTGAAGGTAAGCAGATATATTTGCCTTTATTGTCCCTATCTCCTTAGTCCTTATTTGGGAAAAAGGGAAAACTTTTGTTTTCCAAACAGCTCTCACCATTGTTTATGGGTTTCTTTTTCCGTGCTTTCCTTATCTCTTGCCTTGAAAATTATCCTCCTCAGGGTTTTTATTATTTTCTTCAAACATTTGTAGATATCACCTCAAGCCTGTCATGACCTTGAGAGCCAGACTAGTCCCAATGGGGTCATGGTGAAATCTGTCACTTGTTATTTTGTTTTCACAAATAGACTTTGGTTAAGATCAACAAACTTGTTGTTGCCGTGAAGAAAGATGGGTGCCAGGATGGCGTCTGAAAGGATCATAGCTATTCCTCAGTCACTTCATCATTCTAGAAATGGACAATCTAGTGTGACAAATCTGCAAATCACTTTTCCAACATAGTTATCAGTTCAAAGAAAAGGAGGAGGAGGAGGAGGAGGAGGAGGAGGAGGAGGAGGAGAGGAAGAAGAAGAAATAGGAGGAGGAGGAGAGGGGGAGGAGAAGGAGGAGGGAGAGGAGGAAAAGGAAGAAGAAAAGGAAGAAGAGGAAGTGGAAGATGAAGAAGAGGAGGAAGAAGAAGAAAAAGGAGAACAGGGGGAGGGGGAGGAGGAGGGGGAGGAGGAAAAGGAAGAAGAAAAGGAAGAAGAGAAAGTAGAAGAGGAAGAGGAGGAGGAAGAAGAAGAAAAAGGAGGAGGAGGGGAAGTGGGGGAGGAGGAGGAGGAGGGGAGGAGGAAAAGGAAGAAGAAAAGGAAGAGGAGGAAGTAGAAGAGGAAGAGGAGGAAGAAGAAGAAAAAGGTGGAGGAGGAGAAGAGGGGGAGGAGAAGGAGAAGGGGGGAGGAAAAGGAAGAAGGGGAAGTAGAAGAGGAAGAGAAGAGGAAGAAGAAAAAGGTGGAGGAGGAGAAGAGGGGGAGGAGAAGGAGGAGGGGAGGAGGAAAAGGAAGAAGGGGAAGTGGAAGAGGAAGAGGAGGAGGAAGAAGAAAAAGGAGGAGGAGGAGGAGAGGGGGAGGAGAAGGAGGAAGAGGAAAAGGAAGAAGAAAAGGAAGAAGAGGAAGTAGAAGAGGAAGAGGGGGAAGAAGAAGAAAAAGGAGGAGGAGGAGAGGGGGAGGAGAAGCGGGAGGAGGAAAAGGAAGAAGAAAAGGAAGAAGAGGAAGAGGAGGAAGAGGAAGAAGAAGAAGAAAAAGGAGGAGGAGGAGAAGAGGGGGAGGGGGAGGAGGGGAGGAGGAAAAGGAAGAAGAGGAAGAGGAGGAAGAAGAAAAAGGAGGATCCATAATCATGTTGCTTTCACGTGAGTTGAGCTTGCACCCTGAGATAAACCATATATTTCTTAGGTTTGTTCAATAAACTATATTCAACCCTAGTTTATTGACTAAACCATCACAGGGTTTTTCACGAAGCTTAGGCTCTAAACATGCTTGACTCATGACTAATATCCAGAAAATATTCAGCCAAAACCAATCACAATCTGGCTTAAAATCAAACATGAGTACTTCAACATAGTAGATACGAATGATGCAGGAAGAGAAAAAGATGGCTCTCTTTCGGCCCCAGCCCAGGCCCAGAAATCACCACGGAAGGCTTCTGAGTGAATCCACACGTCCTTCCTAAGTCGGGTTCTTGACTACATGCATTTCTAGCTGGCTCTTTGCAGTATCCAGGATACCGAGTGGGAATTTTTAACAAGGGGAAGGAAAACTCAACTGCTTGCGGTTAGGGCTGTTGCCACTTTGGGGAGGCTGAAGCCAGTAAGCCTCTGAAAAAGCAAGGTGATTGTGATGACATTAAGACAATCCATCACTGCCAGAGTGTAAGGGCCACCCAACAATGCATGCTGGGAAGAGCAGCAGGGATTCTTAGACCAGTGTTTCTCAACCTTGGCCACTTGAAGATGTCCGGACTTCAACTCCCAGAATTCCCCAGCCAGCGAATGCTGGCTGGGGAATTCTGGGAGTTGAAGTCCGGACATCTTCAAGTGGCCAAGGTTGAGAAACACTCTCTTAGACAATGAATGGGTTAGCGGAGAATAAACAAGCTGCTATGTTTACCTACGTTGCAATAACTTTTAATTTTTTGTCTTTTTTATTTTTTCTGTTATGATATAGAGTACTACTTATATGATATATAAAGGACAATAATGTTTTTTTTTTAATGTATAAGAGTGGGATGATTTGAATACTTTGGCATAATTGTATGTAGCCACCATTTAACATTAGAAAGATCTTTGTATATGAAGCAGATTAAGGATGATGTAAGGAATAACTGATATATACATGAATTGAAATACTTAACTACTATATGGACGAATAATTAATAATGGGAAACCATTCTTGGAAGTCTGGACGATTGGAGACCTTATGGTCAATTGAAAATATGAATGCTTTATTATAAACCAATGGGAATTCTTTGTCCCAATCTTTGCTTTTTCTCTTTAGAGATAGGTGATACTATAATAGTTCAAAGACTTATAGTTATTTGATAGATAATTATGAATTTAAGGAAATAAGGATTGTTACAAATGAAATAATATTAATGGTAAACTGAATGTATAATGCTCAATGACAGCAAAACATTTAGCTATGTTTAATGCAAACCAGTGTTGTTAATCCTAAATTTAAGAATTGATGCACAAAAACTTGTAACCAAACAACATGCTTGATGAAATGGAATTATCTCTATCTCTATCTCTATCTCTATCTCTATCTCTATCTCTATCTCTATCTCTATCTCTATCTCTATCTCTATCTCTATCTCTATCTCTATCTCTATCTCTATCTCTATCTCTATCTCTATCTCTATCTCTATCTCTATCTCTATCTCTATCTGTCTGTCTGTCTGTCTATCTATATCTATATCTATATCTATATCTATATCTATATCTATATCTATATCTATATCTATATCTATATCTATATCTATATCTATATCTATATCTATCTATATCTATATCTATATCTATATCTATATCTATATCTATATCTATATCTATATCTATATCTATATCTATATCTATATCTATATCTATATCTATATCTATATCTATATCATCTATATCTATCTATCTATCTATCTATCTATCTATCTATCTATCTATCTATCTATCTATCTATCTATCTATCTATCTATATTAAACAAGCTGCTATGTCCACCACCAAGGAATAAGACTTTTAGAAGTCATTTCAACTTATAAGCATGCCCACAATTATTTATTTATTTATTGTTGTTGTTGTTGCTATTGTTGTTGTTATACTTTATTCATTAAACAGGAAACTCAGCCAACTGAACATTCAAAAACGCATCACAAACACCACTGATTGGTGCTAATGGTTGATACAGGTTTGCTGCCAGCATCCTGGGTATCAACCAAGTATCTTCTTCAAATATATGATGTTCTGAGTAGGGCAGTGTTTTGCAGTTCCGCTGCAAACCTGCAGGCTATCCGCATGTAGTAATCACGGAATAATATTGAATAAATAGTAAACTTTGAATAAACTGAATGAAAATTGAAGTTGAAAGATTATGGCATCATCAGCCTTGGTTAGCGGCCATACCAAAAAAAAATCTTGGCTAGCGCTTGGGAAATCTGCGCATTGACAAAATTTCCATCTGTCAATTACCGAAAGACCGCATTTCTTGGATCCATGCTATGCTGATAGATGATGACATTCTTGGAAAGAACTCCATGAATATGAAGCCAACAGCAACTAAAGAACTGGCAGCTGTGATTTCACATTGCTGGGTACCTAATCATCCTCATCCTCATTGTGACAACATCTGGCTGACTGTGCAACCAACCGTGATGATGAATTTGGGGTGTGCATTTGGGATGTGGGAGGGTTGACTTGGCTTGATGGCTTAATAATCCTTATCTGAACATCCACGTCGCAGCTTCATTCTTGTTTTTCTGCCTGCTTCTTCTTTCCATAAATGAACACCGTGGGAATCTAACTGGCTGAATAAATCACTTGCGGCATGATCAGAGCAACTTTGAGCATGTGACAAGGGTGGGGACTACACATAGATCCACACTTGTCTTTCCTGGATTGATGGCATCCAGATATATTGAGAGGATAAGTTCCCAGCTTACAACAATGCTAGAATTTGAGATTCAAACAAGTTTGGAAGGCAGCTTCTCATGTGGGAAGCTGGGTCCTATTATCTTAATTAACATCAATATATATTTCGTTGTATTTCACACTTCTTAGCACAATGAAGCCCTAATAATAGTACACACTGTTGAAATTTCACATGATAAATGTACCCTAAAACTTGTCTTGCAACAGGATAGACAAGCTAGTGATTGCAAACCTCCTAACCTACTCGGCCTCCTGTACCATGGCCGGGGAGGGTGTTTTCACTCTCCTCAGGCTCTGGAGGCTTTCCCCGAGCCACCGGGAAGGCGAAAACGGCCTCTCCTGGACTCCAGAGGCGGGAAATGGGCCCAATTTCCAATTCCAATTTTAATAGATTTGTATGCCGCCCAATCCCGAAGGACTCCGGGCAGCTTACATAAAAACAGTTTAAAAACATTTTTAAAAAAGTTTAAAATACATGACAGAAACGGGTTAAAAGAAGGACACAACATGCACTCGATCTTAATGGGGCTGAAGGTCAATCAAGATCAACAGCCCCAGGCCTGCCGGAACAGCCAGGTCTTAACAGACTTACGAAAGAGAGTGGGGAGGGTCCGGATCTCAGGGGGTAGATCGTTCCAAAGGGCCGGGGCAGCTACAGAGAAGGCTCTCCCCTGAGGAGCCGCCAGATGACACTGCGTAGTCAACGGTACTCAGAGGAGGCCCGCCCTGTGCGATCTTATTAGGCGCTGGGAGGTATGTTGCAGGAGGTGGTCACGGAGACCGTTTCCAGACTTCCGGGAGGCCTGTTTTTCACCCTCCCGGAGTCACTGAGTGGGCCCTGTACGTACCTGGCATTATGAACAGGCCACATGGAGACTCCTGAGAGGGGCGGGCGAGGCCAGCCGGTTCTTTCAACAACCAGTTCAGCAAACCAGATGCAAAATTAACATCTGGTTTGCCTGAACCAGTGTGAACCGGCTGAATCCCATCCCTGAATACATGTATGTATAGTCAGGAAGCCAGGATTGGTTACTTTTAAAACTCTTATAACCTACGAAGTGATAATCCGGGGCGGGACGGGGGGGGGGGGAATCCAGAAATCCTTTCAGAGAACTGGGGCACGTAGTTCAGTCATTCAATAGCTAATCCGAGTCTGAGAATTTTTAAGAAAACGGTTCTAAGATTATGTTCTCTGCAAGTAGTTCTCTACCGAAGTCTATTCATTCTTGCAAAAGGCCTGTTTCTCATCTAAACCTTCTCAACTGGGTGTCAACCTTCAGCCACTTCCACTCCCTGAGATTAGAGTTTTCCCCTGTGGGATTTGGAATCATCTGGGGACTCTGAATCCAAATTACCATTTTCAGAGTCCTCATTTCCCTGGCTTCAGACCAGGATTCCTTGATGCATTTGCTCTTCTGGGACATCCAGATCTGAAGGCTTCTGATTCATCCTCCGATGAAAACTTCACCAGCAGAAGAAGAGTCTGGAGGTCAGCCTCTATGACCAGCCCTTGTGGTTATTTCATAGTTCACTGTGTCATGGGAACCCAGAACATTGGGTGAATTCAATAAACGATGGTTCAGTGGAACAAGAAACGCAGTCACAATCTCTCACGGAACCCATGGAGGTCTTGAAACAGGAGACATAGGCAGAGATGAGATGGGACAGTTCCTCGGCTGCATGGAGTTGGCCTGCCTTTGAAGCAGAATAAAATGACAGAATATTCATAGGAGACACAGTGAACATCAAGTTCTTTCTTCGACTGAAAAAAAAAAAAGATGGGCTTTTGTCTTGCCTCCTGTTTCCTTCCAAAGACACCAGCTACAAATTTCTTCCCCGTTCCTTGATCTTCTCCACCTCTTGTGTTTTGAGCACGGAGAGCAGAAGGAGAAAGAGAATGACTGATGATGGTGCTTTGTAATCATTGTTTCCAGGTGGATGGCTACAGCTTGTGTCACGGAACTTGGAGAAAGCTTGAAGGTGCTCCCAAGGAGGCTGTTCTTTGATCCACCCCCACCCTTCCCCAAAGGCTGAAACCCGGTGCCCTTACAGAAGTTTACAAAAAAAAACAACCCTACTAGAATCGCAACACATCTTCTTTTCGTTGGAAGAAGTCACAAGTAAAGACGCTGGGTGGTGAATGAAGGGTGATGATGTAGGCCAGCAAAACAGGCTCATGAAAAAAATCTTCCAAAGCGTGGCTGAAACCAACATTCCCTTACCGTAGGTAGAAGAAAGTAGAGTAAATCTGGCAAAACTCATAAGGGAGATAGAAGAAGGCGTAGCACGACAAAACCGCGCTCCACTAAAGCGTGCCCGATTAAACCGCGTCGCTGACGTCATCAGCAGGGCGACAACAGCGACCGCGGGGAAAAAGGGCGCTTTAAATAGCGCTTTGAAAGCAAGCCGATTCAAGTTAAGGTAAGGGTTAGGTTTAGGATTAGGTTTAGGGTTAGGTTAAGGGTTAGGGTTAGGGTTAGGGTTAGGGTTAGGGTTAGGGTTAGGGTTAGGGTTAGGGTTAGGGTTAGGGTTAGATTAAGAGTTAGGATATGGTTTAGCGTTAGGTTAAGGGTTAGGTTTAGGTTTAGGTTTAGGGTTAGGGTTAGGGTTAGGGTTAGGGTTAGGGTTAGGTTAAGGGTTAGGTTTAGGGTTAGGGTTAGGATTAGGTTTAGGGGGGTTAGATTTAGGTTTAGGGGTTAATTTTAGCTTTAGCATTTACAGCGTGCTTTTTTCATCGTGCTGTGATGACGTCAGCTACGCGGTTTCGTCGAGCGCGCTTTAGTCGAACACGGTTTTGTGGTGGAACCGAAGAAGGGGCATCACTTTAATTGGGGTTCAGCAAAGATTTTGAAGCCACTGCTCTTTTTCTTAAGTATTATGCAAAAATGGAGAAAAACCTAAGAAGAATGCCATCTTCTTTTCAGATGAACCGAGACCAAATTGTAGACTAAGTTCACGCTGTCAGAATATTCATGAATTGGCAGAGACATGGTACCAAGGTCAGCCAATGAGGCTTATTTGCAAACAGAAACTTAAGTAAGACGTCTGGGCGTGGCTTACCTATGTAGCTCTGAGTCTTTGCAAGAGAATTAATCTAATCTGATCTCTGAATTGAAACTGGAAACCAAACCTCTCCTCTCTACCACATTGGAAGAATCTGCTGTTGGTATTGTACATTTATTCAGCATTCCGTGCACCTTCGGCGTTGAGTCATGCCAGCCACATGACCACGGAGATGCTTTCAGACAGCGCTGGCTCTTCGGCTTTAAAACAGAGATGAGCACCGCCCCCTAAAGTCGGGAACAACTAGCACATATGCGCGAGGGGGGAACCTTTACCTTTATAATTGCATATCCAGAGATCATTTTTTCCATCCAGTTTTGCAAAAAAAAATAATAAAGGGGGGGGGGGATGAAAAAAACACATTCTTTAAAAGGGCTTTTAATTTCCAATTTGGATGAAAATTTCTGTGGGCTTTTTTTTTCTTTCCTTTTTAAACGGAACCTGGCCTTCCTTTTAAACTAATCCAGCTGAATTTCTCACTCTCTGCCTGCCGCCAGCTTTGGAGTTTCAAGAAAGCTTAAACACATGTGGACAATTAAGTGTTGTTTGAGAAAAGCATGAATCACTCTGGCCAGCTTTTCCAGTGTTTCCCATTACGAGAGCCCTTCTTAAAGGGGTTTGGTGGCAAAATGGGTCAGGATGTTGGAGGCCTTTCATCTCTCAAGATGTTTCTGGATGCCATCTGTCCAGAACGCAAACAAACGAACCAGCAGGCTCCATTTTCTCAAAGCAGGCTGTTGGTCCCAGGCTGTTTGAGTTCACACATTGCTCTGGGCCATAAACCTGCAGAGGCCACCCTTCGGGGAGTGGGGGGAATGGACATGCTTTTGTGGAGGGAAACGTGGACATGTTTTATTGGGGGTTAAGGATTCCTAAGGGAATGCACAAGGATTGTATCCCCCTAATTAAATAGGAGCAGAATTCTCATCTGTTCTATTTTTGGGGGGGAAGCACTGAACTATTCTAGGATTATTTACTTATATCCCAACTTTATTATTTTGACAAATAGCTCGAAGCAGCAAACATATCCAACACAACATTCTCCTCCTATTTCCCCCATAACAACAAGCCCATGAGCTAATTTGGGCGGAGAGAGATGGTTTGGCTCAGAGGTAGATTGATTCCGGTTCGGCCCAGTTTGGCCGAACCAGTAACAGCTGCAGCGGGAAGCTCCACCCACCTGCCTGGACGCATGCGCAGGAGATGCCCGAGCAAACTGGTAGTAAGTAGCAATAGCAATAGCAGTTAGACTTATATACCGCTTCATAGGGCTTTCAGCCCTCTCTAAGCGGTTTACAGAGTCAGCATATCGCCCCCACACAATCTGGGTCCTCATTTTACCCACCTCGGAAGGATGGAAGGCTGAGTCAACCTTCAGCCGGTGAGATTTGAACCGCTGAACTGCAGATAGCAGTCAGCTGAAGTGGCCTGCAGTACTGCACTCTAACTACTGCGCCACCTCGGCAGCTTAAAGTAAAGTAAATTGGAAACTCACCACTAGTCTGGCCCCAAATCACCCAGCTGACCTTCACGCTTAAGGCAAAACTAGAACTCTCAGTCTCCTAATCAGAGGTGGCATTCGGCAGGTTCTGACCAGTTCTGGAGAACCAGTAGTGGAAATTTTGAGTAGTTCGGAGAACTGCTAAATACCACCTCTAACTGGCTCCGCCCCCATCTATTCTTTGCCTCCCAAGTCCCAACTGATCTGGAGGTAATGGAGATTTTGCAGTGAACTTCCCCTGTCACATCTAAGCCATGCCCCCACAAGACACACCATGCCCACCAAGACTTGCCCACATAACCAGCAGGAAAAAAAAATTGAATCCCACCACGACTTCTAATGATTTGGCTGATGTCACCCAACTGGCTTTCCTGCCTAAGGCAGGACTAGAACTTACTATCTCCTGGTGATTGGCCCAAACTCACCCAGTTGGTTTCATGGCTAAGGCAGGACTAGAACTCACTGTCTCCTGGTGATTGGCCCCAAATCACCCAGTTGGTTTCATGGCTAAGGCAGGACTAGAACTCACTGTCTCCTGGTGATTGGCCCCAAATCACCCAGTTGGTTTCATGGCTAAGGCGGGACTATAGCAATAGCAATAGCAATAGCAGTAGACTTATATACCGCTTCATAGGCCTTTCAGGCCTCTCTAAGCGGTTTACAGAGAGTCAGCATATTGCCCCCAACAATCTGGGTCCTCATTTTTACCCACCTCGGAAGGATGGAAGGCTGAGTCAACCCTGAGCCGGTGAGATTTGAACCGCTGACCTGCTGATCTAGCAGTAGCCTGCAGTGCTGCATTTAACCACTGCGCCACCTTGGCTCCTAGGGAGCCAAGTGACTAGAACTCACTGTCTCTTGGTGATTGGCCCCAAATCACCCAGTTGGTTTGGTCACAACCAAGTTAGAGGAATTGCTAGGAAGCTTCATACTTTTGACCTCAAGTGTTTTTATCCAAACACTTTCACAAATTTAAAGTGATTCATGTTTCTTTCTTTTTTTCTGTAGAAAGGATCTCTCCAGTCCAAGGGCGTGGGACATTCTGTTATTTTGTTCCTCTCTCCCTCTCTCTCTCTCTCTCTGAGTTGGAAGATCAAAAGCCCATCAATTCAATGCAGCTGTTTCATTTTCTGCCATCTGGTGGTGGAATTTCACAGCAATCCCTTTGGCTTTGACAAGAGTTGTGGTAAAAGGAGGGGACAAGAGGTCACACGCAGTGGTGGGTTCCGGATCCTGTTGCAACCGGTATGGTGGAACGGGGACAGGCTTCCACCACATGAACGCGCACACCACGCATGCACACGGGCACAGCACGCATGCGTGCTTACTGCCCGTGATGCTCCAGCTGCTCGAAGGAGCATCGTGCAGGCGCCGTACACTCTATGCGCATTCACGGAAGCCCATAACAGCTCAAATAATAGCAATAGCAATAGCAGTTAGACTTATATACCGCTTCATAGGGCTTTCAGCCCTCTCTAAGCGGTTTACAGAGTCAGCATATCACCCCCACAGTCTGGGTCCTCATTTCACCCACCTCAGAAGGATGGAAGGCTGAGTCAACCTTGAGCCGGTGAGATTTGAACCGCTAAACTGCAGATAGCAGTCAGCTGAAGTAGCCTGCAGTGCTGCATTTAACCACTGTGCCACCTGGGCTCTTAAGGCGCACAGGCTGGCGGGCAGGCCCTCCGGAGCACCGTACCGGAACGATACCTGGTGCTCCCGGCAGACACCTCGGTACACCCGTACCGAGACATACCAGTTGTGACCACTGGTCCCACGGCACTCTTGACAGGGAAATGCAAACCTTGCCCCCAGACTCAAGGTAGAATTGGCTGTCAGGCAGGGGTGGGCTTCAAAAATGTCAGCAAGGGGGTCTCTGCCCCGTTGCTGGATGGGCATGGGCATGGGCATGGCGCACGTGGTCTAGTCAGCCTCCTGCACTATGGCAGGGGGGAGCGTTTTCACCTTCCCCAGGCTCTGGAGGCTTTCCTTGAGCCTCTGGGAAGGTGAAAACTGCCTCCCCCAGGTTCCAGAGGCATTCCAGAGTCTGGAAACAGGCCCGTTTCCAGCCTTCCAGAACTTCCAAGAGGCCCATTTCCCACCCCCTCCCTGGACCTCCACAAGGGCCCTGAACTTACCTTGCATCCAAAATGGGCCATGTGGAGATTCCTGGGAAGGGTGGGAGGGGTCAGTCATGGTGGGATTTGTAGGTTCTCTGAACCGGCCATAACGTTAGCTGGAGTGACTTCCAATATAGCAGTAGCAGTAGACTTATATACCGCTTCATAGGCCTTTCAGGCCTCTCTAAGCGGTTTACAGAGAGTCAGCCTCTTGCCCCCAACAATCTGGGTCCTCATTTTACCCACCTCGGAAGGATGGAAGGCTGAGTCAACCCTGAGCCGGTGAGATTTGAACCGCTGACCTGCTGATCTAGCAGTAGCCTGCAGTGCTGCATTTAACCACTGCGCCACCTTGGCTCTTCCAATTTCCTGCTGGCTTCCCCATTGACTTTCCTTGTGGGAATCTGGCAGGGAGCATTGGGAATCTCCGCTTGCCTTCCCTTGCTGGTAAGCAGGTGAGTGGCTGCTGCTGGGCGGGAGAGAGTGTGAGGGATTGTGAGACTGGCTGGGAAACTGTCACAGAATGTTGAAAATGAAGCTCATGTGACTGTAGCAAGCAGCAGCATCGAAGCAGGCCCAACTTCACCCCTTTTGAACCTAAATTATCCTAGTGTTTCTATACATCCCAGAGTGTCCCGTATTGGGCCAAATAATAGCAGTAGCACTTATATACAGCTTATATACAGCTTTATAGAGCCGAGGTGGCGCAGTGGTTAAATGCAGCACTGCAGGCTACTTCAGCTGACTGCAGTTCTGCAGTTCAGCTGTTCAAATCTCACCGGCTCAGGGTTGACTCAGCCTTCCATCCTTCCGAGGTGGGTAAAATGAGGACCCGGATTGTTGTTGGGGGCAATATGCTGACTCTGTAAACCTCTTAGAGAGGGCTGAAAGCCCTATGAAGCGGTATATAAGTCTAACTGCTATTGCTATTGCTATTTACAGCCCTCTCTAAGCAGTTTACAGACCGTTGCCCCCCCCCCAACAATCTGGGTCCTCATTTTTCCCACCTCAGAATGATGGAAGGCTGAGTCAACCTTGAGCCTGGTGGGATTTTGAATTGCCAAACTGCATATGCCTGTCTGTCTGTCTGTCTGTCTGTCTGTCTGTCTGTCTGTCTATCTATCTATCTATCTATCTATCTATCTATCTATCTATCTATCTATCTATCCATCCATCCTGACCCCACTTCTCCATCCAGGAACGAAAGCCACAAGCAAATGTAAATAAGAATACTTTTAATCAATCCAGACTCTCGTTGGCTGCAAGCCCAAAATAAACAAAGAGATAAGCACTCTGGCAGTAGGTCTTACAAACCTAGGCAACGCAAACAAGCTCTCACAGCAAACCACTTCTCCAAGTTGGTTCCTCTGTATCGTGAACGTCGACTCCTGCAAGAAGGGCGTGGCACAAGCAGTCTCTTTTATAATCAGGAGAGGATCTTAATGAGCATCAGCTAAGCGCAATCGTCTCCTACAATTACGCAGTTGCTCCTTCTGCCGAGTAGCCCTTCGACGGGGTGCATCCTGAAACAACTCACGAGTGTTTTCCTGAACACTCCCTCTGATCCAAGGCTCCGCCGCCACCTGGTGGCCAACCAGTCTCTCCTCGCCCTGCTTGGAGTCGGCACCCTGTCCAGGGTCCTCCACCTCCTGCAGGGCCGACTCATAAGACCCCTCGCTGTCGGAGTCTGGAGGCAGCTCCAACGGCTCCTGCCGGGCCACAACATCTGTCTGTCTGTCTATCTGTCTGTCTCTTATCTTCGGGCACGCATTAATAAAATATAGATAAGAGCTCCTAAATCTACATCCAATTGGAAACATCTGTCCTTTGCTAACAGCATGCTAGGGCCAGCTACATCATCCAGCCAGGCCCCAGAACTTCTGCCAATGTCTGGGGTCCTTCTTAACTTAATACTGCTCAATTATTTCCTTCACACTGCTAACCCCCATGGCTCATTGCCATCTCCTTCTAGAAACTTCTGGCTGCTCCGTTCCTGGTTTAGCCTCCCCATGAGATCACTTCTTTGGCAATCTCCTTGAGATTGTGTCACCTCTATGAGGATACGGGCATCAGTCCTAACGTCTGCAAAGACCCCCTAGCTACCTCATTTGGCAAGAGAGGTATCCAAGACTGCAGGAAACTGGTTTGCTCTGCCTTATCTAGGATAAATAGTTCTCTGCATTTGTGTGAGATTTGAGGTCTGGGTCTTGGCCTCAACACTTTTTTTTATTTTTTTTGCCCTGTTAGCAGAATTTATTAGACTTTCCAGCTGCCAATAAAAATTGACGTATTAAATTCTGGGTGGTCCCGATAATAAGGAAACACACACCGAAGGAAACTGATGCCAAGACATATTCAATCTTGAAGCTGCCTATCCTGAATCTTGAGTCAGCTATTCTTACAAAAAAACATAATAATTCCATTTTTATGTGAAATAACGAGCGATGCCAAACATTGCAAACTGCTGCGTGCTCTTAACACTGTCGCAAGGCACAAAACCACGACTATTATCCGAGACTTGGATAGTAGCCAACCTAAAATTCAACCCCATAAGGAATCATAACAGAAAGCAATAAAGTGAGCGTCAAAATCTGCCTCTTTTTAAGAAAAAATAAAATCTACTATGAGATGTCTACTAAGTGAGTTTTTCAAGATGTGGGGGTGATTGCCTTTAAAGTCCTACGTGATTTTGGGCTAGTTTATTTGAAGTTGAATTTTATTTTACTGTCATTGCACTTCGTACTGTGGGAAGTTATCACCCTCAGCCCTCTCCCAGAAAAATGAAATATCCTAGGAAATATTGAAAAGGCAGAATATTTCTCTGGATGTGGAAAGAAAGAAACATGTTTTAAAAGACAGAATAGCTGCCTGTAGCTTCCTGGCCATCCCCACTTTGTTAATGGGCCATTAAGAAGGCCAAGCTAGTCCATTTTACATAATAAAGACTTCTCCACTGCAGCCCCAGGGGGGATGGGAGTAAAGGCATGATAATATTGGCCCTTTACTCAACTGACCACATAGCATCTGAGAACTCAACTAAACCTGGATTCAAAACACAGCCCAGAGAGTAGCCCCTGTATGGCCCTATGGGAGTCTGACAACCAATCAGAATACATTTCTTACACAGGAACAGGAAACAGAGAGGTGGGACTAAGCAGGTTATAAAAAGCCTAGCAAGCCCCTCCTTCAGCCCTTCTCTTCTTCTCCACCAACACTGAGGCATGTGATCACCTTTTCTGTTCAGGGCTCAAGCCATGTGGTCCTGTCCACCATTAAAACCATCTTTCCAAGCAGCCTCCATGTCTCCAGTGTCTTTTTCCTCAGTTGGAGCTGAACCCAGAAGGACATTTCTTTCATCAGTACAATGAAATTAAATGCCATCTTCAGTGTACATCATACATAAGAAAACTTTTTTTTTAAAAAAACCCACATCGTTCACATTCTACACAATTGAATTGAAAACCCCTGATACTGCATTAGTATTGCACTATACAGTAGAATTCAACGTAGTTACTGCTCTGGGATAGAAGCTGCTTTTCAGCCTATTTGTCTTGGTTTTTATTGTCCTGTACCGTCTGCCAGATGGTAATAGTTTTAAAAAAAAAAGGATGCCCAGGATGAGATGGATCTTTAAGAAGGACCAATTTGAAGGACCAATTCTCCCTGGTTATATCTACCTGATCCTCCAGACCAGGAAGCCAAGGTTTATTACAGATCACATCCATCAAAGAAGTGGATCTAGTGGGATCCAGAAGAAGGACCTTCTTTGTGGTGGCTCCCTTCCTCTGTAATTTCCTTCCCTCGGGGATGAGATTGATTCCTTTTGACATTTTTCCAGAAGGGCTGAAGACACAGTTCTGTCAGAAGACCTGGTTGACATGGAGTCTGTGGATAGGTTGAAGCCAGTTTGGGGGTTGGACTTTAGAACCTCAAGTTCTCAGCTTATCCATGTGTATATGTGGTATTAAGAATGGAGGCCTTTGAACTCTGGTGCTGGAGAAGACCCCTGCGAGTCCCTTGGACTGCAAGGCGATCCAACCGGTCAGTCCTAGAGGAGATCAACCGTGACTGCTCTTCAGAAGGCCAGATCCTGAAGAGGAAACTCCAATACTTTGGCCACCTAATGAGAAGGAAGGACTCACTGGAGAAGAGCCTGATGCTGGGAACGATGGAGGGCCAAAGAAGAAGGGGACGACAGAGAATGAGGTGGCTGGATGGAGTCACTGAAGCAGTCGACATGAGCTTAAATGGACTCCAGAGGATGGTAGAGGACAGGAAGGCCTGGAGGAACATTGTCCATGGGGTTGCGATGGGTCGGACAGGACTTTGCAACTAACAACAACAACATATTCAGTACAAGATGAGCTACGACTCCCTTCCCCTGCTGCATGTATCTGTTAACTGTCACTCATGATAGCTGACGCCTTCTAATGAAACATATCCATCTGAAAAGGTGCTATTGGGCTTCTCCTGGTTTTTGGGACCTGGCACGCGTTTGATTCCACCAGGTGCCCCCAAAGCGGAACCATCACACCTAACTTGACCAGCTTGGTAAATCAATCTCTCCCTGACACCTGAACTTTGAAGCCAACAGATGGGGGCCTAATAAGAGACAATCTCTCCCCCCCCCTCTCTCTCTCTCTCTCTCTCGACTCCACACCTGGGCAAATCTCTCCTTTCCAGATGAATTTTGCAGAAGGCAGATAAGCTGGAATTACCCGACAGTTAGCTGGCTCACTTCAAAGGCTCGGTTTCAGAAGACGTAATCAGATTCTGATGCAGGGGAGGGAGGAGGGGAGGGCGAGGGAGGGGGGCGGACGGGTGGGGGGGAGGGTTGCCAACTGTTCATTTGATCTGAACTCAGGAACGATTTTAGCATGGAAAGATACCTAATCAATTACAGAACAGACATCTGCTCCAACTGACAGAGCTAAAGACTCTGAGGAATGAAGGCCTATTACAAATGTAGGTCCAGAGGGGAAAACCAGCAGGTGGCTTGCTGGGCTGGCTGAGAAAGTGGGAATTACCATGCCGGTGGAACTGAACATGGCACACTCAAAAGGGCCTTGTGATTCTCTGGCCGATGCAAGAAACAGGCCCTGGTGCATTCAGCGGGGCGAGGGAGGGAGGGAGGGAGGGAGGGAGGCAGAGCTCCGTCCAGATTGACGGGTGATTTTACAGGCGGGCTCCTGTGAAAAAAAGCTGTATGCAGGTAGAAAGGGTGACTTTTCCAGTAAAGAAGGGCAACAGTTACAGTAAGCTCCCGTAAAGGATAGGGAGGGGAGGGGACAGGATGGGGACAGGGGCGGGGGTGGGATGAGGACAGGAGGGGGTGGGGGTGGGGGTGGGATGGGGATGGAGAGGGGATGGGGGTCAGGTGGGGTGGGGTGAGGATGGAATGGGGACGGGGACGGATGGGATGAGGGTGGGGATGGGGGTTGGGTGGGGATGGGATGGATTGGGATGGGGACGGTAACGGGGACAGGAGGGGACTGGTGGGATGGAGGTCAGGTGGGGTGGGGTGAGGATGGGATGGGGACGGGGACAGGATGGGATGAGGGTAAGGTGGGAATGGTTGGGGATGGGTTGGGGACGGGATGAGGGGTGGGGGATGTGGATGGGATGGGATTGGATGGAGTGGGGTGGGGGTGCCCCCACCAAGCCACGCCCACCAAGCCACGCCCACAGCAACATTTGCTCCAATGTTTGGTAGCAAAACATTTTGAATTCCACCACTGAACCCAGGGTGGAATTTCACAGGCGCATGCCCACCAATACCCCAAGGCCACGTCATTTCACTCTTATGGTTTGCCTTCGCCACCGCACAAGAGGCTGCGTCTTTTTTGAATGTGCAGCTTGCACATGAAATGAACGGCCCAAAGCTTCTTTTCATCTCCCCTTTTATGGAGAAGATTCCTGCAGTTCTTTCTCTATAAGACAGCAGATCTCCAAACAAACCTAACTATCTCTATCTATCTATCTATCTATCTATCTATCTATCTATCTATCTATCTATCTATCTATCTATCTATCTCTATCTCTCTCTTTCTCTCCCCTCCCTCCCCTTCTCTCTCTCCCTCTTTCTTTATCTCTCTCCTCTCTCTTTCTCTCTCTCTTTCTCTCCCTCCCTCCCCTTCTTTCTCTCTCTCTTTCTCTCTCTCTTTCTCTTTCTTTCTCTCCCTCCCTTCCCTTCTCTCTCTCTTTCTCTCTCTCTTTCTCTCCCTCCCTCCCCTTCTTTCTCTCTCTCTTTCTCTCTCTCTCTCTTTCTCTCTCTCTCTCTTTCTCTCTCTCTTTCTCTCTTTCTCTCTTTCTCTCTCTCTCTTTCTCGCCCTCCCTCCCTCCCCCTTCTCTCTCTCTCTCTTTCTCTCTCTCTTTCTCTTCCTCCATCTCCTTCTCTCTCTCTTTCTCGCTCTCTCTTTCTCTCTCTCTCTCTCTCTCTTTCTCTCTTTCTCTCTCTCTCTTTCTCGCCCTCCCTCCCTCCCCCTTCTCTCTCTCTCTCTTTCTCTCTCTCTTTCTCTCTCTCTCTCTCTTTCTCTCCCTCCCTCCCCCTTCTCTCTCTCTCTCTCTCTCTCTCTCTCTCTCTCTCTCTCTCTCTCTTCCTTTTTTGATAGTGTCCACTCGCCTCTTGGCTCAGCTGACAAAGAAGTTCTTTTTTTAGACACAGCGTGTGGTCAAACGGAGATTCAGTTCAAAGGGACACGAAATCAGAAATATTGGCTATCTAACAGCTATTGTCTCCTTCGTCTTCTCCTTTTTTCCCCCCTAGGCTCCTGTTCCTCATTGTCAGTAGTCAGCCAAACCAGAAAGGCCTGCTTACAAAGACGTAAAGAAATGTTCAAAGTGAGCAACAGATGCTTTATTAGAAGGCAAAGCATTGCTCTTCTCCCCACCCCCCCCCCACCCCTTTTATTCATTTCATCCTAACACAGGCAGGTTTCCAAGGGGAAGAGAAAAAAAGCCACTTTGAAGTACGGCTTTCTCTCCCTTTCTCTCACTCTCCCTTTCTTTTTGAAGGGACTTTAAAAATGGAATCCTAATTTCAGATTGCCAGCAAAAGCTTCTTTAATGATCTTAGCTGGCAAAATACTGTAATTTCAAAAACCCCCTCCCATTTTTTTCCTCCTTGTTCTTCTTCTTCTTCTTTAGCACCTTGTCTAATTACTTAATTGGAAAGAGGGTTTGGGCTGTTCTTTTACCGTTTCTTTCCCACGGAAGACTTCCAACGTGTCGCGTGAATGTGGCAGGTAAGAGTTTGCCGCATGGGTTTTGACTTCAATAACCTGACAATTGTTAAGCCTTTTTTTTTTCTTAAAAGCTCGTAAACATTAGCCTGCATAAAAAGAGGGACTCCCAGATGATTATATCGCTAGTTGACCAAACCTTTGTTAGGTGAAACTGTCCGTTAATGCTGGAGAAGCCAGTGGTACTTATATCAAGCAGAGCCATTAATTATACTTGCCAAATGCTGTTGGCCAAACCATTGTGATAAGCTGCATGCTCACTCAATGGAATAAACTCATCTAGCTTTGCCTTAACTTAATGTTAGATTCCAGTCAACTGTGGCTTATTTGGGATCCCAGTTATGATTTTTGGGCATGTGTGAAACGGATCACGATAGATATGATGTTGGATAGCCATTTGTCTGAAATGGTATAGGGTTTCCTGCCTAGGCAGGGGGTTGGACTAGAAGACCTCCAAGGTCCCTTCCAACTCTGCTAGATGAGGAAAAGGAAAAAAGGAAGAGAAAAGTAAAGGTAATTATTACAATAGTTACTGGGTTGACTTTAAGAGCCAAGGTGGCGCAGTGGTTAAAAGCAGCACTGCAGGCTACTGCTAGATCAGCAGGTCAGCGGTTCAAATCTCACCGGCTCAGGGTTGACTCAGCCTTCCATCCTTCCGAGGTGGGTAAAATGAGGACCCAGATTGTTGGGGGCAATATGCTGACTCTCTGTAAACCGCTTAGAGAGGCCTGAAAGGCCTATGAAGCGGTATATAAGTCTACTACTATTCTGTATTCTATTCTGTATTGTATTGTATTGAACATTCTGACTACAAAAAAACACCCTATTTGGAACAACTTATATCCTCCAATGTTACCTTAACAGTTCCTAGGTCCTTGGTTAGGACTCGAGCTGTTGAGCTACCAACCAGCCCCAAAGGCTGTGAATCTCACCAAATATTCACCAAATATAGATCATTCACTGGAAATTGTGCCAGAAGGTTGGATTTGAGTACAGCAAAAACCACTGGAAACATCAGGTTGAGAAGGTTCTAGAGAATGAAAAAGTCAAGATCTTGTGGGCTTTCAGAAGTCAGACTGACAGGCACTTGGCCTGACATAACAATAGTAGAAAAGAAAAAAAAAGTATGGTTCATTGACATTGCAATACCTGGTGATGCGCGAATTGAAGATAGATGATAGATAGATAGATAGATAGATAGATAGATAGATAGATGGATGGATGGATGGATGGATGGATGGATGGATGGATGGATGGATGGATGGATGGATGGATGGATGGATAGATAGATAGATAGATAGATAGATAGATAGATAGATAGATAGATAGATAGATAGATAGATAGATAGATAGATAGATGATAGATAGATAGATAGATAGATAGATGACAGATAGATGATAGACAGATGATAGATAGATAGATAGATAGATAGATAGATAGATAGATAGATAGATAGATAGATGGATGGATGGATGGATGGATGGATGGATGGATGGATGGATGGATGGATGGATGGATGGATGGATGGATAGATAGATAGATAGATAGATAGATAGATAGATAGATGACAGATAGATGATAGACAGATGATAGATAGATAGATAGATAGATAGATAGATAGATAGATAGATAGATAGATAGATAGATAGATAGACAGACAGACAGACAGACAGACAGACAGACAGACAGACAGAACATAGAACATAGAACATAGAATTTTTTATTGGCCAAGTCTGATTGGACACACAAGGAATTTGTCTTTGGTGCAGATGCTCTCCGTGTACATAAAAGAAAAGATACATTGGTCACGAATCATAAAGTACAATAATGATAGTCATCAGGTGCAAATATGCAATCAAATTATATTAGGAAAGGGGAGAGAGAGAGAGAGATATTCGATTAGCAGGAGAGAGGAACAGAAAGAAGAGATAGACTGGAGTGGCGAGAAAGGGAGAAAGAGCAGAGAGGGATAGAAAGGATAAGCAGCAAAATATTTCAAGCCAAAACAAGAAGAGAAATCCAGTGGCCGTGACTCAACTTCCAGAGATCTACTGCCAAAGGTTTCAAGAAGACACTGTAGCTCCAGAGCTTCTGGAATTGAGAGAAATGACAATCAATGACATCAATGCAGGATGCATTTTACGGATTCTGTAACCTATTTTAAGCATGTCTCTATTATTATTTTTCTTCAGTTGCGGGGGGGGGGGGGAGAGAAAGAGCTACAAAAGAGATCTGTACCAATTAAAAGAACATATCAAGTAAAAGCCGAAAATAAAGGCATTTGCCCCCACTACACAATACGTTCTTATGCATTAATAATTCCCCCGTATCTCAAGTGTATTGCTTAGCTTTGCTTTTTAAAAAAGTCACACCATTTTTTTTAAAAAAAAAAATAGTAATCTTGTAGGAGTTACATTTCAAAGCTGTGTTTTGTTTATTCATTAATCATCCTAGTTCTGGGCACACTTATCTTATTACCAGCTATTCCATGTATTTGCTAGAAAAAAAAAACCACTTCCCAATGAGGTGCTAGCAAAAAGGGACACACACACACACACACACACACACACACACACACAGAAAGAGAGATTATAGCTATGCTTAAAACCTGCGGAACCCATTCAGTGTTACTTATTGTTAGTGCCATTATGCTCAAAATACCAAACGGCCCTTTTTAGAGGGATGCAAATCCCGTTTATTGTTATCAACAACAGCGACATTCTATTGTTATTCCCCCCCACCTCCCCCCCCACCCCTCTTTTGTCAAGCATTAAAATGTCAGAGCTCATTGTTCAAACTTCATATTTTATGGATTATGCCTTTCTCTGTGTGGGCGTGAAAAAAATGTTTCGGAGGCCACAACCACAATAAGAACACTTCACCGAGGGCGGAAAAGGAAGTGAATTATTAAACAGGCCAAGGCGATCAACTTCATTATTGCAAATGCTAATGCACTTGAAGGGCGCCATTCAGGAGAAAGGAATTCAATCCTGCAAACTCCAGAGAAGTAGAAAGAAACTATCAAGAAACAATGGGAGGGCTCTTAGCGGGCAGCAAGCTTTGTTTAATTGTGTGTCCAACGACACTTTTCCCAGAAGGAAGTTGTCCCCTTATCAATTCATGTTTATAAGATTATTAATGGTCATTCAACAGCATGTCCAAAAATATTAATACCAATAAAAGGTAAAGGTTCCCCTGTCACATATGTGCTGATCGTTCCCGACTCTAGGGGGCAGTGCTCATCTCTGTTTCAAAGCCAAGGAGCCAGCGCTGTCCGAAGACATCTCCGTGGTCATGTGGCCGGCATGACTCAACACCGAAGGCTCACAGAACACTGTTACCTTCCCACCAAAGGTGGTCCCTATTTTTCTACTTGCATTTTTACGTGCTTTTGAACTGCTAGGTTGGAAGAAGCTGGGATAAGTAATGGGAGCTCACTCCGTTATGCGGTACTAGGGATTCAAACCGCTGAACTGCTGACTTTTTGATTGATGAACTCAGCATCTTAGCTACCTGAAGCCGCTGCGTCCCTTATTAATACAGATAGTCCTGTATTATTCTAATCACGATCAAAATTGAGCCCAACTTCTCTGTTGCCTAAGTGAAACATTTGTTCTACATTAGTAGAACAACTTGCCTCCAGAAATTGTGGGTCCTCCAACACTGGAAGTTTCTAAGAAGATATTGGACAATCATTTGTCTGGAATGGTGCAGGCTTTCCTGCCTGAGCAGGGGGTTGGACTAGAAGACCTCCACGGTCCCTTCCAACTCTGTTGTTCTGTTCTTCAAACTTCCATCTCCGGTGAAGTTTTCAAGTTTTCTCACCTGATCTGCGAGGTGCTTGAGAATTGGGTTTTTTTTTGGGGGGGGGGGTGGAATTCTATTAGTTGTGGTTTGGGAATCACTCCAGGTGCTGAACTTCCTCTGCTCAACCTCACCGAATGAGACACCAGCCAAGCACGGTTTAACCCAGAGGTGGGTTCCTACCGGTTCGTACCTATTCGGTAGAACCGGTTCGTCAAATCTACCAAACCGGTTAGAAGAGGTTCCACCAGTGGACCCGGAAAGCAGGCCACCCCTCCAAAATTTTTTGAAACCCACCACTGGTCCTTGGATATGATTATTCTACACTATCATGCTCCTATTTCTAAAACTCAGTGCCTCTGTGAAAGGCAAGGATGACTACTGCGTTTGTGGTGCAATCAGAATGTTGCGTGTGTTGAAGTTGTTTTAACGCAAACCAAAGATGCCTTTTGAAAAACAAGTTTACATCCTATTCTTATGCATGCCAGTGCTGTGTGTGAGGTAATTTAAGGTGGTTCTGACAAGTGTCGTCGGCATCTTCATATCCGGTCACATGGGTGGCAAGCCACTCCCACCCGGTCACATGGGCGGCAAGCCACTCCCACAAAGGAGGCCACACCCACAGAGTAGGTTCGAACAATTTTTGAAACCCACCACTGGTTTAACCCCATGATGGTGAACCTATGGTATGCCCCAGCCCAGCTCCACTACGCATATGTGTATGCCTCCCACTGGCCAGCTGGTCTTCGGGTCTCAGCTGCGCATGGGCAGGCAGGAGGCACATGCTTGGCGAGCGCATGCATGGGGGTGCATGCCTGGGGGGTGCTCGCATTTCCTTTTGGGGGTTTGTGTTCATGCATCCCCCCGCACCCCATCTTGGGCATGCACCAACCTCTAAGCCAAAATGGGGCACAGGGGCACTGCATGAGCCCCCTCCCCAATGACCCATTTTGGGCCTGCAAAGCCTCCTGAACCAACCTGGAAGCCAAACATGGGCATGGGGGGGAGCACATACACAATAGCTATAGCAGTTAGACTTATATACCGCTTCATAGGACTTTCAGCCCTCTCTAAGCGGTTTACAGAGTCAGCATATTGCCCCCAACAACAATCCGGGTCCTCATTTTACCCACCTCGGAAGGATGGAAGGCTGAGTCAACCCTGAGCCGGTGAGATTTGAACAGCCCAACTGCAGAACTGCAGTCAGCTGAAGTAGCCTGCAGTGCTGCATTTAACCACTGTGCCATCTCGGCTCACAGGGATGTGCATGCATGCATGGGTGCTCCCATTGCATTTTGGGGTTTGGCACCCAAAGGATTAACCGTCCCTGATTTAACCTAATGGCTTCCTGCGATTGCGGCTGGATCTGAACATGCAATGAATAAATAAATCTCTCTTTTGTGATCTGCTGTGGAAAAGAAACTCGGAACAGGACTTTTGTTCCTGGCCTGGTTCCCACCGTCTGAAAGCCACAAGAACATCTGGCGCAGTTGTGCTTCTCCATGTGGCATTTTCTCGACGGAAAGACTTTACGCCGCTATTTACTTCAAGGCAGGAATGTTGCTCTCGTTGTGCCGCCTGTTTATGCTATTCTATAAATAATGACTTTTTTTCCATTAATTATCTTGTCCCCTAATTCCTTAAGTGAGCAGAGTCTCCTGCGAGAATTTAAACAGGAGATTGTGCCCCAAGGAGCTTATAATAAGCTACGAAGATCTGTGGAATGTGGCTCTCTGATAGGAGCGACGCCGTCAAATTAAGTTGAACATCTGGGCCAGACAAAATAATTGAAACCCCCATGATCAAGTACTGTGTTCCCCACCAGGTAACCCTTACTGTCTTACAACAGTATGGTTCACCGACAAAAGGGCGAACGACGAAACCGTGCCCGACTAAACCGCGGTGACAAAACCGCGTGTTCTAAAGCACTCCGACGAATGAGCGCTGAATCGCGCTGACAACAGCGCGGCGACAGAAGTGCGCTGTAAAACTAAACCTAACCCTAAACGTAACCCTAACCCTAACCCTAAACCTAACGCTAAACCTAACCCTAAGCCTAACCCTAAACCTAACCCTAAACCTAACCCTAAACCTAACCTTAAACCTAACCCTAAACCTAACCCTAAACCTAACCCTAACCCTAACCCTAAACCTAACCCTAAACATAACCCTAAACCTAACCCTAAGCCTAACCCTAAACCTAACCCTAAACCTAACCCTAAACCTAACCCTAAACCTAACCCTAAACCTAACCTTAAACCTAACCCTAAACCTAACCCTAAACCTAACCCTAAACCTAACCCTAACCCTAAACATAACCCTAAACCTAACCCTAAGCCTAACCCTAAACCTAACCCTAAACCTAACCCTAAGCCTAACCCTAAACCTAACCCTAAACCTAACCCTAAACCTAACCCTAAACCTAACCCTAAACCTAACCCTAACCCTAAACCTAACCCTAAACATAACCCTAAACCTAACCCTAAGCCTAACCCTAAACCTAACCCTAAACCTAACCCTAAGCCTAACCCTAAACCTAACCCTAAACCTAACCCTAAACCTAACCCTAAACCTAACCCTTACCTTAAGTTAAATCGGCTTTGTGTCTCCGCGCTGTTGTAAAGCGCCCTTCTGTCTCTGCGCTGTTGTCGCCACACTGTTGTCGCCGCATTGATGATGTCACGGTTTTAGCGACGTGGTTTAGTCGGGCACGGTTTTGTCATTCGCCCTTTTGTCGGGTCACGCAACAGTATATTTAGTGACCATTCGGAAATTACAATAGCTACAAAAACCAATTTCGTTGTATTTATTTTGTACACTGACAATAAAGACTATGCTTTACAATAGCACTGAAAAAAGTGACTTATGACCATGTTTCACTCTCATGACTGTGTTCGGCCCTAGGCTTCCCCGGTAGCACGAACCCAAGTCCTCGTCCGGAGAAACCCCTTTTATTTAATCTACAGTGAATTCCTCTCCAATCTTTGAAGATAGTTCACAATTACCAACCTTTAACAACTTGGCAAGAAAGGCGGCAAAAACGGGGCAAGATTCACTTAACTGTCTCGCTCAGCACAAGAAATCTGGGGCTCAACTGTGATGGAAAGCGGGGGACTACATTTATGGAGGGAGCTCAACATCTTCTCCAACTGGACTGTACTCAGGAATGACCACTGCTCTGGAACTGGTCTGCTCCGTCATCACGGAGCCGAGGTGGCGCAGTGGTTAGGGTGCAGTACTGCAGGCCACTTCAGCAGACTGTTATCTGCAGTTCGGCGGTTCTAATCTCACCGGCTCAAGGTTGACTCAGCCTTCCATCCTTCCGAGGTGGGTGAAATGAGGACCCAGGCCACTTCAACTGACTGTTATCTGCAGTTCAGCGGTTCTAATCTCACCGGCTCAAGGTTGACTCAGCCTTCCATCCTTCCGAGGTGGGTGAAATGAGGACCCAGACTGTGGGGCGATATGCTGACTCTGTAAACCGCTTAGAGAGGGCTGAAGGCCCTATGAAGCGGTATATAAGTCTAACTGCTAAGTGCCTATCACAGAGTCAGGAGGGGGTGAAACTTCTGCGGCCAAAACAACCATAACTATTTTCGCACGATCCACTGACCAGGTCAGTTACAAAGCTAGAAAGTGCAAGGTTGCATCCAGAATTCTCCTAATCAAACCTTCTATCCCGGGTATAGCAATAGCAATAGCAATTAGACTTATATACCGCTTCATAGGGCTTTCAGCCCTCTCTAAGCGGTTTACAGAGTCAGCATATTGCCCCCAACAACAATCCAGGTCCTCATTTTACCCACCTCGGAAGGAGGAAGGCTGAGTCAACCTTGAGCCGGTGAGATTTGAACAGCCGAACTGCAGAACTGCAGTCAGCTGAAGTGGCCTGCAGTGCTGCATTTAACCACTGCGCCACCTCGGCTCTTCAAGTGAAACACAACACTCAGTCCAATTAAAACGGGGGCATTTTTTTCCTTCTCCCAGCCCTGCTGAAGCCTGAAGAGTCCTTCTAGGGGCTGGGGGGGAGACAAAAACGCCTCTGTTTTTGCGAAAAACGACCCGTTTTTCACCCATTTTTTGCAAATGGGATGCCAGGGCGTGGCTTCAAGAGGCCCAAAATGGCTGTATTCGGTGTGTAACCAACATTTCCACACTCTTATAGGGGTGAAAAGGTGCATCTTATACTCCAAAAAATACGGTACCTAACAGGTATCAGAATAGAGGTTGAAAGTAGGCCACCGGGTGATCCCAATTTTAATCAAGTAGTTCTACATCCAACTTCTAACGCCTCTTCTAGAGATCTCCTGATCAAAGGGCGCTCCAGAATCCATCAATCCATTTTTTTAAAGGCGGGGAGGGGGGAAAATGAGGGGAAAAAAGAAAGAAGAGGGGGAAAAATTGGCATATAAATCCACTCTGAAGAATGGACCTGTCAAGATTAAAGACTATAAATAAAAACGAATAAAATGTACGTGTGCGGAGAGCAAAGCTGTAGAAAAGTTTTATTCTGGGGGCCTTTTTCGACCGTCAATTTTTCAGAATCCTCTTTCATCACTGTCCTCTGATTTAATTCCAAAAGTCCCACAAACAAAGAGAATATCTATGACTAAAAGCTTCCACTCATTCTTGAAGCGCTGTTGCGGCTGGCCAATCGTGTCAGAAGTGCATTCTTTTTTAAAAAAAAAAAATGATCTGAAACACAGTTATCTTTTTATGATCCAACATTCCTCTGCTAAAAAAAAAAAGAATGAATGAAAAAAGGAAAAGGGAGGAAAAAAAAACCTTTTTATTTAGATTCTTCCAGCTCTTACAGCTTAAGAAGTTGGGTTCTATCCTAATGTTGGGTAAGGTCATACAGATCCAGAGCTGATGGAGGATTGGGGGGGGGGGCAATTCCCTCACCAAATGTAAGACCTCTGATATATGATTTCTTTTAACCCCAATCGGTTGTTTCCCTTTGTTGTTGTGTAGGAAGTTATCACCCAGCCCTCTCCCAGAAAAAATGAATATCCTAGGAAATATTGAAAAGGCAGAATATTTCTCTGGATGTGAAAAAGAAAGAAACATGTTTTAAAAGACAGAATAGCTGCCTGTAGCTTCCTGCCCATCCCCACTTTGTCAATGGGCCATGAAGAAGGCCAAGCTAGTCCACTTTACATAATAAAGACTTCTCCACTTCAGCTCCAGGCATGATAATATTGGCCCTTTACTCAACTGACCACATGGCATCTGAGAACTCAACCAAACCTGGATTCAAAACGCAGCCCAGAGAGTTGCCCCTGCATGACTCCCCATGGGAGTCTGACAACCAATCAGAATACATTTCTTACACAGGAACAGGAAACAGAGAGGTGGGACTGAACAGGTTATAAAAAGCCTAGCAAGCCCCTCCCTGGGCCCTTCTCTTCTTCTCCACCAACATTGAAGCATGTGATCACCTTTTCTGTTTCAGGACTCAAGCCATGTGGTCCTGTCCACCATTAAAACCATCTTTCCAAGCAGCCTCCGTGTCTCCAGTGTCTTTTTCCCCACTTGGAGCCGAACCCAGAAAGACATTTCTTTCATCAGTTGCAAGCTGGCTTCTGGCTAAAATACAATGATTCCTTTCCCTTTACTTCCTGTTCCCTTTTAATGGTGGCCTCTGGATCTCACCCACCTTAGTTGGGTGGAGGAACCAACTGTAGACATAAACTAAACCAGTCTTTCCAAATCTGGGCCGCTCAAGTACGTGTGGACTTCAACTCCCAGAATTCCCCAGCCTGCAAAACGGAACTAACTGTAGATATAGATTAAACAGCCTTTCTCATCCTTGGTTGCTGGAAAATGTGTGACGATCAACTCCTTCCTTCTTCCTTCTTTCCCCTCTTCCTGTGTCTAGAACAAACTTTAAACTGCCAGAATGAGACCTTCTTGGCTTCGTCACTGGACGAAAGTTAAGTCTATCAGTGCCTGTTTCTGGTAGTAGCCGATATACCAACAGATTAGCCAGGTTCTGCATCTCTCCACATTCACACACTGTGTTGCTATCTGCCAGTGGTGGGATTCAGCCAGTTCGCACCTATTCAGGAGAATCGGTTGATAACTTTCTAAGCAGTTCGGAGAACCGGTTGTTGGAAGAAATCTCCTTTTTGTTTTTCCCCACTTTACAGGGCTAATCCTGTAAGGAAGGCAGGAAGGAAACATTCTGGTGTTGTTTCTAGCCTCATCTTTATTGCCAAGCTTACAGAAACTGCCTCTCCCATTAACCCCTTATTACATTGTAACAGCTAAGGTGAAGTGCCCATCGACCTGAGTGACATTGACTTGGCCACGCCCACATGATCACATGACCACCGAGCCCCGCCTATCCAGCTGGTCATTAGGGCAGAGAACTGGTTGGTAAATTATTTGAATCCCACCACTGCTATCCGCTAAGAACCTCCACTTAAAGCATATTGGTTTTACACTTGGGTATTCCGACCGTCAGCCTATTCAAAGTCCTCCCTGTAGTATAAGGGTGGTTGGATCTTTCAGGCATATCCTCCTTTAATGTTACTCCTTGCTTGGTAGTATCCTTCCTCCATCTTTTGATTCGATTCCGTTCTTGGGTGCCCCTTATTCTTCCCACTTACATTCATAGATGGTTCACTTGGAGGCATTCTTCGCTCACCATAGTTTGCCCAAAGGTGTCCAAACACACAGACTTCAAGGGATAGTTAGGTGTTCGGACCCCCCCTCGTCCCACACCAACACACACTCCGAGCCAAAGATAAGTTACGGCATTTAATTAACAGACAGACAGGTCCTTGGCAGCAAACCGGCACAGACAAGCTTGGGCAGCAATAACACAGATAAGGCTTGGCAGCAATCCAGCCTGCCAAGCTCATAACAATGTTCTCCGACATTCGATCCTGTGTGGACTTTTGCAAGAAGGACATATGCACAAGCAGTCCTTTTTATAGTCTGGAGAGGAGCCTAGTGACCACCAGCTGAGTGCAATCACCTCCTGTAACTGCGCAACTGTTCCTGATGCCTAGTAGCACATCGGTGCCGTGCATTCAGGAACAACTCACTACTGGCGTCCGGCTCACTCTCCCTTGTCTCTTCCCCACTGATCCAAGGCTCAGGTGCCTCCTGGTGGCCAACCAGCCTCTCTGCGCCCTGCTCGGAGTTGGAACCCTGTCCAGGGTCCTCCACATCCTCCAGAGCCGACTCATAGGAACCCTCACTGTCGAAGTCTGATGGCAGCTCCAACAGCTCCTGCCAACGGTTAGGACTGCAGGAAAAAAACAATTGCAACCAGCCTGCCTTCCATCGAGGACCTGTATACTGCACGAGCCAAAGAGGGCTGTGAAAATATCTACAGACATCTACAGATGTCCCTTGCATCCTGGACATAAATTGTTTTAACTTCTCCCCTCAAGGTGGTGCTGTAGAGCATTGCATGCCAAAAACAATTAGACAAAAGGTCAGTTTCTTTTTTTCTCCCATGCCATCACTCTGCTAAACAACTCATCCCCACAATCTTATGCCCTGGGATGTCAAACCATCTAGGAAGGGCTTGTATTACTATTATCCTTCTCCTCTTTCCTATGGCCTATTTCCTTAGCTTCTCATGACTGTATCTTTGTTGCCTGTGTCTTACGATGCATGTTGATTGCTTTTATTGAGCATCTATTATGATTGTGTTGATTGCCATGGTGGCAAGGGGTTAGAATGTAGTACTACAGACTAATTCCGTCAACTACGAGCAGTTCGATTCTCACCCGCACAAGATTGACTCAGCCTTCCGTCCTTCCCAGGTAGGTAAAACGAGGACCCAGATTGTTGGGGGGAAGAGGCTGACTGTGTAAGCCGCTTAGAGAAGGTTGTAAAGCACTGTGAAGCGGTATATAAGTCTAAATGCTATTAATCGTGCTTATTTAATATCCTATGACTATCACTGAGGGTTTGAGTTTGAGTTTAATAAGATTTGAATGCCGCCCACTCCTTGGGACTCTGGGCGGCTTACAGGCAGGGTAGCCAACAGTTCGATCCTGACCTGCTCAAGGTTGACTCAGCCTTCCAACCTTTCGAGGTGGGTAAAATGAGGACTCAGATTTTTTTTTCGGGGGGGGGGGGGGAAAGGCTGACTCTGTAAACCGCTTAGAGGGGGCTGTAAAAGCACTGTGAAGTGGTATATAAGTCTAAATGCTATTAATCGTGCTTATTTAATATCCTATGACTATCACTGAGGGTTTGAGTTTGAGTTTGAGTTTAATGAGATTTGAATGCCGCCCACTCCCTTGGGACTCTGGGCGGCTTACAGCCAGGGTAGCCAACAGTTCGATCCTGACCGGCTCAAGGTTGACTCAGCCTTCCAACCTTTCGAGGTGGGTAAAATGAGGACCCAGATTTTTTTGGGGGGGGGACTCTGGGCGGCTTACAGGCAGGGTAAAAAGAAACATTGAAAAATTAAAAATAAAGGTACAATGATTAAAATTCCACATCATGCATTCCGTCTAAGGAATAAGGGTTGTACCTTATGATTTATGATGACTGTTTTTTTATGATGACCACGATTTATTTATCACTTGTTTATTTGTACGTACACCGAGAGCTTATGCGCAGAGACAAATTCCTGTGTGTTCCAAACAGCCTTGGCCAATAAAGAATCCACTTTATTCTATTCTAAATCAACCTGAGTTGAGAGAATAGGACACAACCAAGTCAACCCAGGCTGAGGTTGGCACACTTTCTTCCCATTCTCCAAAGCAGGAAGAAATAATAAAAACAAAAGATCTTAAGAAGTTCCTTCGAAAGGCTCAGCTTTAAAGTAGCGCAACCTCGGTCTTTGTCTTCCTCTTTCTTAATGAAGGCGCAAAGACGCTATCTTGGAATAAACATGCTTACGGTGTAGTTTGTTTGGCGATGAGGCTGCTTTTCAAATTAGCTTCCTTTTCAAACATTTCAGGCTTGGGGAAAAAAAGAAATCTAGTCAAAATGCAATAGGGCGTAAATGGCACTTTAATAAATGCTCATTCAACATCCATTCTTTCTCAAAATCATCGTTTTAAGGCGCTTTCATGCAAATGTTGAGAAGATGTGACATTAGAAAAATTGCTTTGACATGCTAAGGGCTTTCCGAGATTAACAAAAAGAGAATGAACAAGATAACGCTTTCAAAAGGCCTATTTCAGAGGAATTATTACTTCCTTTGAAAGTCTTCCAAGGTTGCAGTACATTTAAGCTTGTTGGCATACATGTAAATGAAGGACTACAAAAGTATTCTTTTGCCTCAACTTGAATTAAACCTTCAGGGTAATGTCAAGAATCACGATAAATGGGCTAAATCTTTGGCTGCCAAAAAAAAAAAAAAGAATATCTTAAAAATTCGCCCTTAGATATAATTTTCTTACTTTTAAAAAAAAGAAAGAAAGAAAGAAAGAAAGAAAACACCGGAATATCTATAGCCAAAATTATTGTTTTAATTCCTTTTATGATACCGCTCATTCGGTTGGTCCGGATCTGATTTAATAAGAGAACATCTGAGGAATATTTTATAATACGAAAGCATTAGCATGCAAGGAATGTTGCATGAGAAAATGTTTAGGGCGATCTGGCTTTCTTGTAAGATGAACATGAGCAGTGTGTAGAAATGGGAGGGAGGGAGGGAGGGAGGGAGGGAGGAGGGAAGGAAGGAAGGAAGGAAGGAAGGAAGGAAGGAAGGAAGGAAGGAAGGAAGGAAGGAAGGAAGGAAGGATTCATAAAGGAAGCATTGCCAGAGTTGCTCAATAAGGTAATCAGCCAGGGATGGTAGCAAATAGCTTCTTATTTTTGGATGACTGTTTCCAATCCAGGCTATCTGGATGAAAATTTACAAACCTACCAATCAAGAGAGGCTGCATAGGAGCAAGGAACATGGTGGGTTTCAAGCTAGCATGGTTTTCTGCCGGAAGGAAGGAAGGAAAGGAGGGAAGGAAGGAAGGAAGGAAGGAAGGAAGGAAGGAAGGAAGGAAAAAGGGAGGGAGAGAAAAATGAAGGGAGGAAGAAAGATAGGGAGGAAGAAAGGGAGAGAGGAGGGAGGGAGAGGAAGGAGAGAAGGAGGGAAGGAAAGAGGGAGGAAGAAAAAGGGAGGCAGGAAAGAAGGAGAGAAAAATGAAGGGAGGGAGGGAGAGAGGGAGAAGGAAGAAGGGGAGGAAGGGAGGAAAGAAGGAAGGAAGCAAAGAAAGAAGGAAGGAAGGAAGAAAGGATTGATTCATAAGGGAAGCATTGCCAGAGTTGCTCAATAAAGTAGAGAGAGCTGAGGTGGCGCAGTGGGTAGAGTGCAGTACTGCAGGCCACTTCAGTTGACTGCTATCTGCAGTTCGGCGGTTCTAATCTCACCGGCTCAAGGTTGACTCAGCCTTCCATCCTTCCAAGGTGGGTGAAATGAGGACCCAGACTGTGGGGGCGATGTGCTGACTCTGTAAACCGCTTAGAGAGGGCTAAAAGCCCTATGAAGCGGTATATAAGTCTAACTGCTATTGCTAGGTAATCAGCCAGGGATGGTAGCAATTAGCTTCTTATTTTTGGATTGACTGTTTCCAATCCAGGCTATCTGGATGAAAATTTACAAACCTACCAAGAAAGAGAGGTTGCATAGGAGCAAGGAACATGGTGGGTTTCAAGCTAGCATGGTTTTCTGCAGGAAGGAAGGAAGGAAGGAAGGAAGGAAGGAAGGAAGGAAGGAAGGAAGGAAGGAAGGAAGGAAGGAAAAAATGAGGAAGGAGAGAAAAATGAAGGGAGGAGGAAAGATAGGGAGGAAGAAGAAGGGGAGGGAGGAGGGAGGGAGAGAAGGGAGAAAGGAGAGAAGGAGGGAAGGAAGGTAAGAGGGAGGGAGGGAGGAAAAAGGGAGGCAGGAAAGAAGGAGAGAAAAATGAAGGGAGGGAGGGAGAGAGGGAGAAGGAAGAAGGGGAGGAGGGAGGAAAGAAGGAAGGAAGCAAAGAAAGAAGGAAGGAAGGAAAGGTTCATAAAGGAAGCATTGCCAGAGTTCCCCAATAAGGTAACTAGCCAGGGATGGTACCTACATACAAACTTGCAATTTGAGGGCAGAAAATGATCACAAATCATCTATACTAAGTGCGTCATTCCTCCAGGTTTTCCTGAACATGTGTTACAGCTCTTTAAATCTTCATCTGGCCATTTAAAAAAAAAATATTGTCCAGCAGCCTCATTCCTTTTTTTATCTGGAGGGAAGGCAAAGTGATGCACCAAACTCTTTCCTCTTCATTCCTAGCACCAGCTACGTCCAATAGCAATAGCAATAGCAATAGCGGTTAGACTTATATACCGCTTCATAGGGCTTTCAACCCTCTCTAAGCGGTTTACAGAGTCAGCATATTGCCCCCCACAGTCTGGGTCCTCACTTCACCCACCTCGGAAGGATGGAAGGCTGAGTCAACCTTGAGCCGGTGAGATTAGAACCGCTGAACTGCAGATAGCAGTCAGCTGAAGTGGCCTGCAGTATTGCACCCTAACCACTGCGCCACCTCGGCTCTTAAACCTTGCGGTAAGCCAGGAATAGATATTGGTTGGGTTTAGTACGTGGTCTGAATCCAGCCACTGTGGTTTGCAAGCCATTGTGGTTAACCATGGCTGAGCACAATATGCCTAGCTATGGTGGATACGGTGAGTTTGGGGCTTCGAATAAAAATTTCACCCAAAGGTGCTTTTCCAAAAGGCAACTAGACTTGCATTATTTGTATTTATTAGTTTGTCAACCATGTACAAGATAGCAGGTATAAATATAAACATGGAAATGAATGAAAGTAATGAATAGCAATAGCAGTTAGACTTATATACCGCTTCATAGGGCTTTCAGCCCACTCTAAGCGGTTTACAGAGTCAGCATATCGCCCCAACAGTCTGGGTCCTCATTTTACCCACCTCGGAAGGATGGAAGGCTGAGTCAACCTTGAGCCGGTGAGATTAGAACCGCTGAACTGCAGATAACAATCAGCTGAAGTGGCCTGCAGTACTGCACCCTAACCACTGTGCCACCTCGGCTCCTACCAAGGGCATTAGAAGTTCACAGTGCCTCAGTTTGAGACTTACAGTGAAGCCCCTAGGAAAATGTAGCCCAGTTACATGGCGACCCACTTTACAACCATCGCAGCTTATGACCTCAGTGCTGGCTGGGGAATTCTGGGAGTTGAAGTCCGCGAATCTTAAAAGTTGCCAAGGTTGGAGACCACTGATTTAAAACAATGTTCCCACTTCTCTCCACAATGTTCCCACTTCTCTCCAACTTCAGTCCTCCTACGAAAACGGTCCCATTACATGAGTTCCAACACAACAGAGAAGGCACAACGGCATAACAGGGAATGTCGCCGAGTTGCATTCCTATTTGTCGCAGTAGGCCAAATAACTCACAGTGCTGATAAGAACTGATTGAAACGTGTTGGATGCAAATTCTGTGCTTCACTCTACAAATGCCCGAAGGCCGATGTGGAGAGAGCAAATCCACACAAGGAATAAGCGATTGACACGTCAACATAGAATTATACAACTGAGTGTGAAAAAAGAAATAGAGGAGGGAGTCAAGCTATTCCCCAAAGCATCCGAGGGCAGGACAAGAAGCAATGGGGCAGCCTTGAAGAGTATTCGGAGACTTCAACTCGTCCAGAATGCAGCCGCGTGAGCGATTGTGGGTGCACCTCGGTACACCCACGTTACACCTATCCTCCGCGAGCTGCACTGGCTACGATCGGTCTCCGGATACGCTTCAAAGTGCTAGTCGTAACTTATAAAGCCCTTCATGGTATTGGATCTGGGTACTTGAGAGACCGCCTGCTGCCAAAGACCCATTAGATCACGCAGGGTTGGCCTCCTCCGGGTTCCATCTACTAGCCAATGCCACCTGGCTACTACCCGGGGGAGGGCCTTCTCTGTAGCAGCTCCAGCCCTTTGGAATGAACTCCCCGCTGGAGATCCGGGACCCTCACCTCTCTCCAGGCCTTCCGGAAAGCCATCAAAACCTGGCTGTGCCGGCAGGCCTGGGGTTGATGAGTTCCCCTCCCCTCTCGACTTGTGTGGCTGTGTGATTCTTGCTTATTTTAATTATTTGTATTCTGTTCTATGTTCCCCTTTCCCCCTTTTGAGTTGTTCGCCGCCCTGAGTCCCTCCCGGAGAAGGGCGGCATACAAATAATAAAATTCAATTCAATTCAATGGATGGAAACTAATCAAGAAGAGAAGCGACCTGGGACTAAGAAGGAATTCCTGACAGTGAGAATAATTAATGAGTGGGATGTATTGTCTCCAGGAGTTGTGGGTCCTCCAACACTGGTGGTTTTTGAGAAGAGACTGGATAACATTTGTCTGAAAGTGTTGTGGCCCACCAGTGGCCAGAGGAACTGGTGGCAGACTCAGACAGTGAGGAGGTTGGGGAGGAACATGGGCCAGTCCTGGAGTCTGGGGAAGGCTCTGATGAGGGCTCTGTGTCAGAGGGAGAGATAGTGCTAGGGCCGTCTGACAGTTATCAGCTGCCTTTGGAGCTCAATGGGGCGGAAGAACAGCTGGAGCCTGTTCTCAGTATGTGCATGTACAAAGCTGCCAGGAGAAGGGGAACAGTTAAGAACAGCGGCCGACTCAGGAGTAAAGGCACAGGTGGATGGTGAATGACCCCTCCCAGAGGGAATAAAGAGGAGCGAAAGGGGAGTGGAGTTTGCAGGAGACAATTAGTTCAATTCCTTAGGGTGAAGATCTGTTCCTGACTTCTTGCCAAGTAATTGCTGCTACAGCATGGCGTTTGGAAGATATCAGCCTGGCAACTCTCCAAGCCTGATAAAGGTCTGTAGTTGTGAAATCTCACCAAAGACTGTTTGCCGGGACTTTGCGGGAGAGGAATCCCCTTTAACCTAAATAAAAGGTTTTATCGGGCTTCATGATCTTAGGAAGCCAAGATCAGAACAGAGACAGTATAAGTTTCCTGCTGGAGCAAAGATATTGTACTAGAAGACCTCCAAGTTCCCTTCCAACTCTTATTATTCTGCTCTATTTAGATATTACTCTCTGCATCAGACCAACCACGTTATTTAGGAGGCAAATCCATATTGCAACCGGGCAAAGGTTGCTCTACATGGGGCAGCCCTTGAAGAGTATTCGGAGACTTCAACTCGTCCAGAACGCAGCCGCGCGAGCGATTGTGGGTGCACCTCGGTACACCCACGTTACACCTATCCTCCGCGAGCTGCACTGGTTACCGATCAGTCTCCGGATACGCTTCAAGGTGCTAGTCGTAACTTATAAAGCCCTTCATGGTATTGGATCTGGGTTACTTGAGAGACCGCCTGCTGCCAATTACCTCCCACAGACCCATTAGATCTCACAGGGTTGGCCTCCTCCGGGTGCCATCTACCAGCCAATGCCACCTGGCTATTACCCGGGGGGAGGGCCTTCTCTGTGGCAGCTCCGGCCCTCTGGAATGAACTCCCTGCAGGGATTCGGACCCTCACCTCTCTCCAGGCCTTCCGAAAGCCGTCAAAACCTGGCTTTGCCGGCAGGCCTGGGGGTGATGAGTTCCCTCCCCTCTCGACATGTATGGTTGTGCGACTGTTGTTTACTTTTATTATTTGTATTTTGTCTTTTTATGTTCCCCTTTTCCCCCTTGAATTGTTTCGCCGCCCTGAGTCCTCCCGGAGAAGGGCAGCATACAATATAATACAATACAATACAATACAATACAATACAATACAATACAATACAATACAATACAATACAATACAATACAATACAATACAATACAATACAATACAATACAATACAATACAATACAATACAATAAATACAATACAATACAATACAATACAATACAATACAATACAATACAATACAATAATACAATACAATACAATACAATACAATACAATAATACAATACAATACAATACAATACAATACAATAATACAATACAATACAATACAATACAATACAATACAATACAATACAATACAATACAATACAATACAATACAATACAATACAATAATACAATACAATACAATACAATACAATACAATAATACAATACAATACAATACAATACAATACAATAATACAATACAATACAATACAATACAATACAATACAATACAATACAATACAATACAATACAATACAATACAATAATACAATACAATACAATACAATAATACAATAATACAATACAATACAATACAATACAATAATACAATACAATACAATACAATAATACAATAATACAATACAATACAATAATACAATAATACAATACAATACAATACAATACAATAATACAATACAATACAATACAATACAATACAATAATACAATACAATACAATACAATACAATACAATAATACAATACAATACAATACAATACAATACAATAAATACAATACAATACAATACAATACAATACAATACAATACAATCTGGCTCAAACTGGGCGTAGGCAAGACTTAAACTGATCATTTCCCAGGTTGCATTCCCTGTCATTACGCAGGCTTTGATGAAAAGTTTTTTCCTAATTGCTTACTTAGTACCCCAGCTATGTAGGCTTCCTCATAAGAGAACTGTCATTTTCTATCTCACCGGTGGTTGCAGTTTGAGCTACTCATAAGGTCGTAGTTAGATATCCCTCCTGTGTGTCACGAGGGTGCTGCCGGGCTTAATTATCAAAACTTGGCAAAGTCATCCAGAGCCTCAGAGGTGGCAGAGCCAAATGGACTTGCTATGCCTGCTTAAAAAAAAACCGCTTCCAGGTAAGCAGACGGCAGATGCCACGCTGCGGCGGTTCAGGTTGACGCTACGAATTGTCCTTGATGCCATATGCATGTCAACCTCTCGAATATCTTTAGAGGGGAATTCAAATGACTTGCTCTCCCCTTTCAACTTTTTCCAGCTGAGACAAAACTTTTTGAAGAAGACGCAGAAGAGCAGAGATGCCTCCATGAAAGAATGTAGAAAGTGGCGTGCCAGATGATTAATGCTAACCCCAAAAAAATTTCAGAGATTGGGGAATGGGATGGGAGGCTTGCAATTAGCAGCAAAGAAGATTTGAATCCTGGGCACGGAAGCCTCTGTATTTATATTTATTTGCACAGGTCTCTACAGAGTCAGGGCACGAAAATCTAGATATAAGATATCCAGAGGTGGCATTCAGCAGCTTCTGACCAGTTCTGAAGAACCGGCAGCGGAAATTTTGAGTAGTTCGGAGAAGTGGTAAATACCACCTCTGGCTGGCCATGCCCCCATCTATTCTCTGCCTCCCGAGTCTCAGCTGATTGGGAGGAAATGGAGCTTTTACAGTATCCTTCCCCTGCCAAGCCTACCAAGTCACACTAGGGCACACTACGCCCACCAGCCACACCCACAGAACCGGTAGTAAAAAAAATTGAATCCCACCACTGAAAAAAGTTACACAGTTGTTACGTATTTGAAGCTAGGGAGTTGCCGATTGTTGCCAATCACAAACTCAACATTTAATACACTACAACGGTAATAACTCGCTTGGTCCAAATGATTATTGTGATTGTCTCATTTATTTTTATTTTTGCTATCTTCTCTTCTGACGCAAGCCACAGAGAATGGTGGACCCAATAGGTTGATCTGCATAGATGTAGAATCGGATTAAATTAACATTAGAACTCCCTCCCCCCAAAACAAACCAATTCACTTAAACCTGATCAAACCTTCAACAAAGCACTCCGAGCACCTTAATTTACAGATGTTTCATTTCTCACTAGATTAGATAACATCACAAGTAGGTGTGAGTATGCGGTTTGATTATCTTCCCTAGTTGGGTCATAAAACATCTGTGTTGTGTTGTGAGAGAAAGGGGAGTGGAGTTTGCAGGAGACAATTAGTTCGCTTAATTGGTTCGTGACTCTCCGAGACTCCTTGTCAAGTTCTGCAGATATCGGGCTTGGCAGCTCTCCAAGCCAGATAAGGTCTGTGACTGTAAATCCTCCCTTGAAAGACTTTGCTGGATGTGAATGAGCAGAATTCACAGTCAATTAATAAAAGGGTCTTTTATCGGGACAAGGAGTTTGCTTCATGCTCTTGGGAAGCCTCGGTCAGAACAGGAGGGTGGGGAAGTATATAATGTGTGTGCCATATTCTTCCACCTGCCAAAATCTAATTGAGAACCATTACACCACCACCCCCAAGCTTTTATACTCTGTGTCTCAGCCTCCAGAGGCCCAAAAGGTTTTCATGTTATTCAAGATTGAGACGATGTATATAGACTTTAAGGGCATTGTTTTGCAAAACCTGTGAAGGATACAACAGACTTCTAGCAAAAACAGAATTATCTTTGATGTAAACTGTGGAAATCAATTGTTGGGCATGAAGGAAACGGCTTTTCTTCTCCAGCAAAAGACGCCCATCAATCTGATCGGAGGGCTTGGTTCAATAACACAGAAAATTGAATAGTAGGACATAACGTTGTTAAAAGAAGGACTTGATAAATCTAATCTTTTAATCCTGTCTTTTCCATGCCATTTGTATATGGAATAAAAGAGCTGAACAATAAGCCATTAAAAATATCTGTGCTGCACAGCGGGGATCCTATTCTGGAACATCTAATATCCTGTGGAAATTTGATTTTTCTCCTTTTTACTGGAATGCTTCCCTTCTTTTGAACAAATACAAAAAAATATATATTCTTGCATTGATTATTAAGCTGTTAAGAAATGGAGCACTTGCCAGTCAGGGTAGAAAAGGAAGTTGGTGAGCTGTTGGCTGTCTTGTTCTCCGCTGGTTTAAGGGATCTGATTTCCAAGGTCTCTCATCCTTCCAAGTAATTAGTCTTCCACTAGTGAAATTCAATTTTTTTTTTTAGTACCGATTCTGTGGGCATGGCTTGGTGGGCGTGGCAGGGAAAGGATACTGCAAAAATCTCCATTCCCACCCCACTCTGGGGCCAGCCAGAGGTGGCATTTGCTGGTTCTCCGAACTACTCAACATTTCCACTACCGGTTCTCCAGAACCTGTCAGAACCTGCTGAATTTCACCCCTGGTCTTCCAGCAACACTTGTTCTGTCCTTGTTCTGTCTTGGTCCTGGGCTAAAGAAGCCCAAGGGGGACATATAAAAAGGTAGAACTGATTTAGTTCTGCAGAGGAATGATTGATTCTGTCATCTGCACCTCTATAAGGTGGCGCAGTGGTTAAATGCAGCACTGCAGGCTACTTCAGCTGACTGCAGTTCTGTAGTTCGGCTGTTCAAATCTCACCGGCTCAGGGTTGACTCAGCCTTCCATCCTTCTGAGGTGGGTAAAATGGGGACCCGGATTGTTGGGGGCGATATGCTGACTCTGTAAACCGCTTAGAGAGGGCTGAAAGCCCTATGAAGCGGTATATAAGTCTAACTGCTATTGCTATTGCTATTGCTATAACTGTCTGATTTGGCTCTGCAGCCAAACAAGGCAGACACAGACTTCAATGGACAATTAGAACTGCAGAAAAAACAATGGCTACCAACCTGCCTTCCATCAAAGATCTGTATACTGCACGAGTCAAAAAGAGGGCTGTGAAAATAACTACAGACGCCCTCGTATTCTGGACATAAATTGTTTCAACTTCTACCCTCAAAACGATGCTATAGGGCTCTGCACACCAGAACAACTAGACACAAGGCCAGTCACACACACACACACACCCATGCCATCATTCTGCTAAACAACTAATTCCCACAACACTGTCATATTTTTTCCTAAGACTGTATTACTATTATTCTTCTCATCCTTCCTAGAACCTATCACTTCCCACTTATGACTATAACCATGTTGCTTGTATCTTTACGATTTATATTGTTTTATTTAGTTTCCTAGTGTGATTTCATTCCTTATTAGTAACCTATGACTATCACTAAGTGTTGTATCTTATGATTCTTGATGAATGTATTCTATTTTATTTTTTCTTTATGTACACTGAGAGCATCTGCGCCAAAGACAAATTCCTTGTGTGTCCAATCACACTTGGCCAGTAAAGAATTCTATTTTATTCTATTCTATTCTATTCTATTCTATTCTATTCTATTCTATTCTATTCTATTCTATTCTATTGTATTCTATTCTATTGTATTCTATTCTATTCTATTGTATTCTATTCTATTGTATTCTATTCTATTGTATTCTATTCTATTGTATTCTATTCTATTGTATTCTATTCTATTCTATTCTATTGTATTCTATTCTATTGTATTCTATTCTATTGTATTCTATTCTATTGTATTCTATTCTATTGTATTCTATTCTATTCTATTCTAAGAGCCAAGGTGGCGCACTGGTTAAATGCAGCACTGCAGGCTACTGCTAGATCAGCAGTTCAGCGGTTCAAATCTCACCGGCTCAGGGTTGACTCAGCCTTCCATCCTTCCGAGGTGGGTAAAATGAGGACCCAGATTGTTGGGGGCAATATGCTGACTCTCTGTAAACCGCTTAGAGAGGCCTGAAAGGCCTATGAAGCGGTATATAAGTCTACTGCTATTTTATTCTATTCTATTCTATTTGACACTTCTAGGGCCTATTTGTGCCACAGTTCGGAGCATGTCAGAAGAAGCCCCCATATACGGAAAACAGCGATGGGAATTGAAAGCATCTTGTTCAATGGTAGACTTTGTGTCTCCTCCAATAAAGACTTTGCTCCCCCCGCCTGGTTAATGCAAACCATTTTCCTAGAAGAGAAGGGTGATATTTCAATAAATAAAGAAAACCATTTGGGTGACATTTAACAAGGCTGATACCCGAGGCTTCCAACTTAACCTAGTTCCACCTTAAGGCTTTTCAAACACAGGAAGCCTTCTCTGGTGCACCGAGCTTCAATTTTTTTTTTTTAAAGAAAGAAAATTCTATGAATGTCTTTTCTCCCCCTCCCACCTCCACATAACCCCCCACCCACCCCAAAAAAACCCCGATGGGAGTCAGCTACAGTGCCAAAAATGCAAAATGAAAATCTCATGAATGCAATAAAAAAAAATAGGAAAAGTAAAAAAGAAAGAAAGAAAAGAAACAAGGAACATTGCTAAAGTATAAACTTGGATGTTAAAAATGTTTGTAATGTGGTCTTTGAGCTGTTCGCAAAAAGTGGGGGGTGGGGGATTTAAGCAGAGAGAGAGGGGAAAAAAGGAGCTTATTGTGTTTGCTTTGCTTCGTAGACTATTAGGCAAAGACGAAGAAAGAAAGGGAAAGAAAAAGGAATTTGGCTATGCTTACTTATCGCCTAACCTTATAAATTTGGGATTAAGAGATCAAAGGTGGATTTGGTTCAATTGATGGAAAATGGGAGTTCTTTTATAGCTCTTACAGACCGCTTGTCTCTCCTAATCAAATGAGCTCAGACAATTAGAAAATGATTTCCCCCCCCCAAAACAGACCTGTTTTGTTTCAAGCCGGATGACGGCTTCCCGTTACATATTTTCTGTGCAAAATTTAATCAGCAACCTTCACAAAAGGGGATTTTAGCAACGGGAAAGCGGTGATATTTCCAATCTGAAGGAAAAAAAACTAGACTCTTAAGTGATAGGAATCTATTTCATTGCCTTTGTGATCTTCAAATCTTTGGTACGTTGCTACCAAACTCACAATCTCCTCCAGCTATCCCAAAAGTCAACTCAAGGCCTCAAACTTGCTTGTTGCTACTAGTTCCAACATGTTTTCAAAAGGCTGTGTTTTGTGTGGAGGAGAAGGAGGAGGAGGAGGAGGAGGAGGAGGAGGAGGAGGAGGAGGAGGAGGAGGAGGAGGAGGAGGAGGAGAAGAAAAAGAAGAATAGCAATAGCAATAGCAATAGCAGTTAGACTTATATACCGCTTCATAGCGCTTTCAGCCCTCTCTAAGCGGTTTACAGAGTCAGCATATCGCCCCCACAGTCTGGGTCCTCATTTCACCCACCTCGGAAGGATGGAAGGCTGAGTCAACCTTGAGCCGGTGAGATTTGAACTGCTGAACTGCAGATAGCAGTCAGCTGAAGTGGCCTGCAGTACTGCACCCTAACCACTGCACCACCTCGGCTCAAGGAAGAAGAAGAAGAAGAAGAAGAAGAAGAAGAAGAAGAAGAAGAAGAAGAAGAAGAAGAAGAAGAAGAAGAAGAAGAAGAAGAAAAGAAGAAGAAGAACCATTCTTAACACATGAAGTGACTTTTGACCCATTTTATGACCTTACTTGCCACCTTAGCTAAGAGAATCACTACAACGGTTAACTTAGTTAAACACCCTTTAGCTGAATCTTGTTTCCCAATACATCTCCTTGGGAGAAGATCACAAAAGGTTATCACAGGATCACATGTATTCATCACTGAAACTGTGAGAAATAGGAGCCAGTTGACAACAAACAGACCCTGGGGATAACACATTGATGGTCTGAAACATAAGCCACTTTTTAAGCCACTGCTGAAACTTCAACTATTCATTAAGCACACTGTAACAAAAATAAGTGGATTTACAACCAGATGGCAATGTCCGAATTCAAGTAGTCCTAATCCTAACCTTAAGTGGAATTTTCCCACAATAGGATTTCCCCACGTATTTTACCAGGAACCGCAGATAACAAAGACTCTTTCTTTCTTGCCTGCCTGCCTGCCAGCTTGTCTGGATCATTGGATAATTGGATGGATGATTGGATGGATGGGTGGCTGGCTCGCTGGCTGCCTGTATTCCTGCCTGCCTGCCTGCCTGCCTGCCTGCCTGCCTGCCTGCCTGCCTGCCTGCCTGCCTGCCAGCCAGCCAGCCAGCCAGCCAGCCAGCCAGCCAGCCTGCCTGATGTTTGGATGAATGGATGGATGTTTGGCTGGGTGGGTGGATGAGTCAGTGGTTGGGTGGATGGCTGCCTGTCTGCCTGCCTGCCTTCTTGGATGATTGGATGGATGATAGGATAGAAGGATGGGTGATTGGCTGGCAGGCTGGCTGGCAGGCTGCCTGCCTTGCTGCCTTCCTCTTTGCCTGCCTGCCTGGATGATTTGGTGATTGGATAATTGGATGGATGATTGATGGGTGGCTGGCTGGCTCCCTGCCCACCTGCTGCCTGCCTACCTGCCTGCCTGGATGATTGGATAATTAGATGGATGATTGGATGGATGAGTGGCTGGCTGGCTGACTGCCTCTCTTCCTGCTAGCCAGCAAATCTGCTTACCTGCCTGCCTGATGTTTGGATGAATGAATGGATGTTTGGATGGTTGGGTGGTTGCCTGCCTGTCTTTCTGCCTTCTTGGATGATAGGATGGATGATAGGATAGAAGGATGGGTGACTGCCTGCCTGCCTGCCTTCCTCCTTGCCTGCCTGCTTGGATAATTGGTGATTGGGTAATTGGATAATTGGATGGATGATTGGATGGATGAGTGGCTGGCAGCCTAGCTTCCTGGCTGCCTCTCCCTGCTAGCCAGCCTGCCTGCCTGATGTTTAGCTGATTGGATGGATTTTTGGGTGGGTGGGTGGATGCCTGTCTGTCTGCCTCCCTGCCTGGATGATTGGATGGTTGGTAGGATGGGTAGGTGGGTGGAAGGCTGCCTGACTGCTTGGCTGCCTGCATTCCTGCATGCCTAGATGATTGGATGAATGGATGGATTGATGGGTGGCTGGCTGATCCCTCCCCACCGGCCACCTGCCTGCCTGGTTGATTGGATGATTGGATAATTGGATTGATGATTGGATGGATGAGTGGCTCACTGGGAGGCTGCCTGGCTGCCTCTCTCCTTGCTAGTCAGCCAGCCTGTCTGCTTTCCTGCCTGATGTTAGGATGATTGGATGGATGGATGGATGGATGGATGGATGGATGGATGGATGGGGGTTAGCCTACCTGCTGCCTGCATTCCCGCCTGCATTTTTTCCTGGATGATTGCATAATAGGATGGATAGATGGATGGGTGGGTGGCTGACCCACCTGCTGCCTACCTGCCTGCCTGGATGATTGGATAATTGGATTAATGATTTGATGGATCAATGGGTAGCTGCTTTCCTGCCTCCCTGCCTGGCTTCCAGCAAGCCTGCCTGGATGATTGGGTGATTGAATGGTAGAATAATTTGATAATTGGATGGATGGATTGATTGATGGGTGGGTGACTAGTTGTCTGACTGCCTGCCAGCCTGCCTGCCTAATGTTTGGATGATTGGATTTTTGGGTGGATGGATCCCTGCGTGGATGATTGGATGGTGGTAGGATGGGCAGGTGGGTGGTAGGCTGCCTGGCTGCCTGCATGCCTGGATGATTGGATGATTTGATAATTGGATGGATGGATGGATGGATGGATGGATGGATGGATGGATGGATGGATGGATGGATGGATGGATGGTTGCCTACCTGCCTGCCAGCCAGGGTGCATGAATGATTGGATGATTAGATAATTGGATTGATGATTGGATGGATTGATGGCTGGCTGCTTGGCTCCCCACCCAACTGCTGCCTACCAGCCTGCCTGGATGATTGGATGATTGGATGGATATTTCAATGGATTGATAGCTGATTGCTTGGCTCCCTGCCCACCTGCTGCCTACCTGCTTGCCTGGATGATTGGATGATTGGATGTGGATAATTGGACTAAAAAATCGGGGCCCTCCTAAGCATTCCGACACCCTCCAAATCCATTGACGATCTCCATTTTCCTGTCCAAATTCATGGAAAACTAACCCTAACCCCAACTGGAATATTCCCCCAATGGGATTTCCCCATGTATTTTACCAGGAACCGCAGATAAGACAGACTCAAAAAGTCAGGCCCCTCCTAAGCATTCTGACGTGCTCCGAATCCATTGGTGATCTCCATTTTCCCGTCCGAATTCATGGAAAATTAACACTAACCCTAAGTGGAATTTTCTCCCAATGGGATTTTCCCATGTATTTTACCAGGAACCGCAAATAAGACAGACTCGAAAAGTCAGGGCCCTCCTAAGCATTCTGACACGCTCCGAATCCATTGGTGATCTCCATTTTCCCGTCTGAATTCATGGAAAATTAACACTAACCCTAAGTTGAATTTTCCCCCAATGGGATTTCCCCATGTATTTTACCAGGAACCACAGACAAGACAGACTCGGAAAGTCGGGGCCCTCTGAGGAATTCCGATGTGCTCTGAATCCTTTGGCCATCCCCAGTTTCTGACATTGCCGCAAACAGGGTGGCCAGCTGATCATTGCATGCGCAGGCACGCCAAAAACCCAGAAGAGGAATGGGCGATGCCACATGTGCCAGGCATGCGTGCCATAGGTTTGCCATCACGGTGGTAGGACTTCATAGCTTTGGGTTCTCCCACTGTAACGGCAGGGATTTCTGCAACGTTCAGTCAAGTAAACAGGTTCAAAATTCAGCAGAAGGGAAAAGTAGCTGATTTCCTTGGCCAAAATTACTAAAAATAGAAGCTTGTTCAAAGGGGCACATTGACTGGCAACTCAGTCCGGCCTCAGATGGATTTCCCACCCGATCAACCCAGACTTTGAATCTGCCCAGATTCATAGTTGTCAACAGAAAAAGAAAACAAGAATAAAGTGAAGGTAGAATTCCCTTCCTGAGTCAGCAAACCCTCCAATTATCTAGGTCACCATGAGATAAATAGGCTCCCTTGTGAACATTTTGGTCACTTGAGGTTAAAGGGAAGTTATGTGGGCTTGGGGAACGAGGAAGTGGCAGGCGTCCATCGCTCAAACAGTACTTCATTATTCAGTTAGAATGCATGAGGAGCTTCTGGAAGAGGACAATATCTCTCACAGATGACCACTGAGCAAGAATTTTAATTGGCTCGTTGTAAGCCGGGCTAAAATAATACAGGGTTTCATGCCCATTGACGGCAGCACACATTCTTCAAGATTTTGCAAGCAGTGCTAAAATAATACAGGCATTCACCCCGTCGACAATACCACACATTCTTCAAGGTTTTGTTTCCTCATCACACAGTTTTACCAACTTCTGGATTGGTTGATTAGAATAGGACTTCAGGGTGGGTTTCTGGTGTCTTCAGAGGTGAATTCTGCCCAGTCCCAACCCAGGTCTATTCATTCAGGATAAAAACGCCTTTAATTTCACAACAGATGGACAATTTTATCTTTTTGACTAGGAAACTGGGGGCATCTTAGACCAAGGCAAGTCTAAAAAATGCCAGAGAATTCCAGGGAAACTGGCCCTCAAGTGCCTGTAGAGATGTTTCTGGGGTACATCTATACGCATTTCTAGATCTGGGGACCAATTCCGGATCCTTGCCAGATGCGTGGGAGCATTTGGGGGGATTTAGAGCAGTGGTCCCCAACCCCCGGTCCGCGGACCGGTGCTGGGCCGTGGAGTACCTGGCACCGGGCCGCGCAGCGGCCGGGGGCTATGATCGCTGCAGCGGCCGGGGGACATGATCGCTGCAGCACAAAGGCTCCTGGGCCGTGCGCAAAAGCTCCTGGGCCGTGCGCAAAGGCTCCAGGGAAGAGAGCCCCGCGCTGGTACGCACGTGATATATAAACAATCAATGTGTCGTCGCGAACAACGCGCCCCCACCCCTGCGCGCATTCAGCGGGCCATGGTAAAATTATCAAAGGCTGACTGGTCCGCGGCGATAAAAAGGTTGGGGACCACTGATTTAGAGCAATAAAGAGACAGTTTGAAGGGACACGGTGGCTCAGTGGCTGAGACTCTGAGCTTGTTGATCAGAAAGGTTCAGCAGTTCAGTGGTTCGAATCCCTAGCACAGCGTAACGGAGTGAGCTCCCGTTACTTGTCCCAGCTTCTGCCAACCTAGCAGTTCAAAAGCACGTGAAAAATGCAAGTAGAAAAATAGGAACCACCTTTGGTGGGAAGGTAACAGCGTTCCGTGCGCCTTCAGCTTTTAGTCATGCCGGCCACATGACCATGGAGACGTCTTTGCTGGCTCTTCGGCTTTGAAACACAGATGAGCACTGCCCCCTTGAGTCAGGAATGACTAGCACATATGTGCGAGGGGAACCTTTACCTTTATCTTGAACTACCAGCTGTCTGTGCTGTGCAGTGGTGGGAGTCAAGCTATTCTCCAACGCACCTGAGGGCAGGACAAGAAGCAATGGGTGGAAACTAATCAAGGAGAGAAGCAACCTAGAACAAGGGAGACATTTCCTGACAGTTAGGACAATTAATCAGTGGAACCGCTTGCCTCCAGAAGTTGTGAATGCCCCAACACTGGAAGTCTTTAAGAAGATATTGGATAGACATTTGTCGGAAACGGTATAGGGTTTCCTGCCTAAGCAGGGGGTTGGACTAGAAGACCTCCAAGGTCCCTTCCAATCCTGCTATTGTATTATTGTATTAAATCCACCTTGCATATGGTCACCCTCACACGTGCACACAGACACACACACAGGGACTCCCCCTGACATGGTGAGACCTCAAAAAAAAGGGCTAAAATTCTAAATCCCACAAATGACGGGCTTTTGTTTAAAGAAACACAGGGTCCCCACCCCCCACCCCCACTACACAACCCAATGGTGTCTGACTTGTTTCTTCTGATTCTATTGTTCAGCTAGGTGTCGTTGGAGGGAGAGAAAGAAAGAGAAAAGGAAAGAAAATGTGATAACAAAGGCAGGGAGAGAGAGAGAGAGAGAAATAGCTCCTTCTCCCCGTTCAAAGGGACGAGCTGTTTTCATTTCTTCTGAAGCAGCTCATTACAACGTGATGGGTAAAATGTCAGGAGTAATTAAGTACCACAAAGAATAGTAGATTAAGATGGAGGGGAAAACCATTAGAAATCATGGGTGTTTTGTGTACAGCTAGTCCTTGACTTATGATTATAACTGAGCCCCGAATTTCTTCTGTTGTTTTAAGTGAGATGTTTGTTCAGTCATTTTTGCTCCATTTTACAACCATCCTTGCCACAATTGTTAAGTGAATCACTGCAGTCGATAAATTAATAACCCAGATGTTAAGCGAATCTTGTTCCCCTGTTGACTTCGCTTGTTAGTAGGTCCCCAAAAGGGATTACACAACCTTGGGGACACAGCAACGGTCAAAAATATGAACCATTTTGCCAAGCATCCAAATTTTGGCCACAGGATCCTGGGGATGGTGCAAAGGTCGTAACTGCGGGAAATGGTCAGATGTCACCTTTTTTCAGTGCCCTTATAACTTTGAAAGGTCCCTAAAATGAACAGTTGTAAGTCAAGGACTGCCTATACATCCATAAGTGTATGAATATTTTTAAGAAGAGCAGTCATTGAAGAACGAGAACTTAGGAAATTCATGGTTTAGCATTTGCTTCCCCTCAACAGCCCTGTCCATGAAGACACTTTCCCTTATTTCTGGCCCACAGGCAGAAAGTAGCTATCCATCAAGCTCAAAAGTCATTGGGTTCCCTTCTTGATAGACGTATGGGGTCAGGTCTCCTCAGTGGTGGGTTTCAAAAATTGTTCGAACCTACTCTGTGGGTGTGGCCTCCTTTGTGGGAGTGGCTTGCCGCCCATGTGACCGGATGGGAGTGGCTTGCCGCCCATGTGACCGGATATGAAGATGCCGACGACACTTGTCAGAACCACCTTAAATTACCTCACACACAGTCCTGGCATCCATAAGAATGTGATGTAAATTTGTTTTTTAAAAGGCATCTTTGGTTTGCGTTAAAACAACTTCAACACACGCAATGTTCTGATTGCACCACAAACACAGTAGTCATCCTTACCTTTCAGAGAGGCACTGAGTTTTATAAATATGAGCATGATAGTATAGAATAATCATATCCAAGGACCAGTGGTGGGTTTCAAACAATTTTGGAACCTCTTCTGTAGGCGTGGCCCGCTTTCTGAGTCCACTGGTGGAACCTCTTCTACCTGGTTCGGTAGATTTGACGAACCGGTTCTACCGAATAGGTGCGAACTGGTAGGAACCCACCTCTGGGTCTCCTGCTGACTAATGTGTCACAGTGGCAAACCTGAGCCCAATGATAAGAAGGCCCAAAGAGATGTTGTTCATTATACCTGGGATTTCAAGTGATCCCTGTCTCACATCTGGTTTCCTTTTTGGGACCTTCATCGAGTTCAGTTGAAAGGAAGAAGGAGTAGAGGGACATCAGTGTGGCCTACAGAGATCTTCGTGATGGGAGAGAACAAGAATCTAATGGAAGGTTGACCCTGATAGAATTGAGCTAGATGTCCTTCGATGAATCATGTTCATGGGTTGGAGATGAGCCTCCTGGCTTCAAAGCTTCCACAGGACTCCACCTGAGCTTTAAGCTGCAAGTTAATTATTGATTTATTAAATTTATAAGCTGCCCGTCTTACTGCCCAAAGTATTTATTATTATTTATTTATTATTATTTCATTATTATGGCAAATCTAGATATCCTACTAAAAAGCAGAGACATCACCCTGCCAACAAGAGTGTGTATAGTCAAGGCTACGATTTTCCCAGTTGCAATAGATGGCTGTGAAGGTTGGACCATAAGAAAGGCTGAGCAAGAAAGAATGGAGGCCTTTGAACTAGGGTGCTGGAGAAGACTCCTGCGAGTCCCTTGGATTGCAAGGCCATCCAACCGGTCAGTCCTAGAGAAGATCAACCCTGACTGCTCTTTAGAAGGCCAGATCCTGAAGAGGAAACTCAAATCCTTTGGCCACCTAATGAGCAGGAAGGACTCACTGGAGAAGAGCCTCATGCTGGGAAAGATGGAGGGCAATAGAAGAAGGGGACGACAGAGAATGAGGTGGCTGGATGGAGTCACTGAAGCAGTCGGCGTGAGCTTAAATGAACTCCAGAATCTGGCTGAAGTTGGTACATCCATTTCAAAGAATGAACCTTTGTCCACCAAGAATTTGACGACAAACGCCCAGCTTTTTCTCCTCCTAAAATTGTAGCATGGGGAATTCAATTTATGCCCAGCCCTGATTTCTTAAAAGAAATAAAGAAGTGTAAAAAGTTAAGCCAATGGATTAACATTTAAAGAAATGTGTTTCTCGGCAGGATTTGGATCTCCACAATCTGGTCTCTACGTATTTATAATGACAGGTGTGCAGTTTAGCGATTTATCTACTACAGATCAACCGGGAAATAAATTACCTCCGGTACAACTTTTAAAGGCTAGATAGCAAATGTCAGAAACGGTTTGATCTGGTTTCAGAAATCAACTTCCAAGATTGCTGTCTGATTTCTTGTGTAACATGCGCACAAACTTTGAAAAGATTTTGAAGACAGTCTCTCTCTCTCTCTCTCCCTCCCTCCCTCCCTCCCTCCCTCTCTCTCTCTCTCTCTCTCTCTCTCTTAAGAGCAAAACTTTTGTGTAGAATTGTGGGCTGGCGAAGAAGCTCTCTCGGGGTCTCTGGGTGAAGAATAAGGAAAGGAAAGCTCTGTGGAAGGTATCATAAATCTATCCAATTGTCTGCTAGCAGCTGGATCTTTTATGTGTGACATCTGCTCTCGGGGCTTAAGACCAACGGATAGAGACAGATTTATTGAACAACTGAAGTTTTAATTCTGCAATGGTTCAATGTCCAGAAGTATGTGATAGCATACAATTCCTCCGAAACCAAGAACCGTTTATTTGAAGTATCCAAAGATCAGACGGCTAAAGCAGTGGAGATTGTCAATCATCCAAATCATGGTTGTCCCAAAAGGCAGCTGGACTTCCTTGGGTTCCCCCACCTCCCTTGAAAAAATTTCATGATGACGCAGTGGTTAGAATGCAGTATTTCAGGCTAATTCTGCCAACTGCCAGCAGTTCGATTCTCACCGGCTGAAGGTTGACTCAGGCTTCCATCCTTCCGAGGTGGGTAAAAAGCCAGATGGTTGCGGGCAAGAGGCTGACTCTGTAAACCGCTTAGAGAGGGCTGTAAGCGGTATATAAGTCTAAGTGCTGTTGCTATTCTCATCCAAGAAGCACTGAAGAAGCTTCTTGGATGAGAAGCGGAACATTTTCAAGGAAAGAAAAAGAACCAGTTTTGAAAAGACACCTTTGGGACCTTCATGAAGATGGAGCTGATTAAATCATAAGTCCCCAAGCCAAGTTCTTGAAGGGAAGACACAACCATGAATTAGGAATGGGATATCATTGAGAACCAGTTAAGGAGAAGTCATTCCTTCCTTCAAGTCAAAACCGCTGAAAAAGCTTCATGTACTTTTGGTCCTTTTAAAGTCATGGGCAATGCTAAATGTCAGCAGTTCAGCGGTTCGAATCCCTGGTGCCGTGTAACGGAGTGAGCTCCCGCGACTTGTCCCAGCTTCTGCCGACCTAGCAGTTCGAAAGCACGTGAAAAATGCAAGTAGGAAAATAGGAACCACCTTTGGTGGGAAGGGAACAGCGTTCCGTGCGCCTTCGGCGTTGAGTCATGCCAGACACGTGACCACGGAGACGTCTTCGGACAGCGCTGGCTCTTCGGCTTTGAAACGGAGATGAGCACTGCCCCCTAGTTGAGAACAACGAGCACATATGTGCAAGGGGAACCTTTACCTTTAATGCTAAATGATCCAAAAAACCCAACTTTTTTGGGTGTGTGTGTCTTATTATTCCTTCTTATGGCCATCAGTTGGGTTTTTTCTTCCTTTTTGTTTCTTCTTGTTTACACCCACAAATGCCGTGCAAATGTTCCCTGTTTGCACAGTTAGATTGGGATCAGATTAATTAAACTCCCCATCAGTTCAAGTTGATATTTTATAAACGGCTGTTTATCTAGGTTCCCTTCCCCCCCACTTTGTTTCCAGTTCTATAATTTTTTTTTTAATTCCCCTCTCTTTTCCCCCAGGGCTGTGGGAACGTGCATCTTTGAAAGCGCTTTCTCTTTCCAATTGGGTGTGTGTGTGTGTGTGCCTCAGCTATTTGGGTTTCCAAAATTAGCACATCCCCAGAATGGAAAGGAGTGGAGGGTAGGAGAGAGAGGAAGGGAAGGAGAGATAGTAGGAGAGGAAGAAGAAGTGTGGAGGAGAGGTAAGGGAAGAAGAAAGAGGTAAGGAAAGGTGGGTGGAAGGGAGAGAAAAAGAAGAGGAGGAAGGAGGAAGAGAAAGAAAGAGAAGGAGAGAAGGTAGGAAGGAGAAGAAAAAGGGTAGGAGTAGGGAAAAGGTAAGGGAAGGAAGAAGGGGATGGAGAGGAGGAAGGAAGGAAGTAGAGAAGGAAGGGAGGGAGAAAAGAAAAGAAAGAGAAAATAAGGTGGTGTCATAGCAGGTGCGAAGGATGGTAAACACAGCATTCCAAACTATACCATATAACCTTTTAAATGGAATAATAATAATACAAGAATGGCAAAGAAAAAGAATAATTATGTGAATGTATACCCATAACTGTATGTAAGAGAATAAATGACAGTAAAAATATAAAGCATAATATAGGTAAATAATATTTGGTCATAAGTAGCTAAGTATAAATAAATAAAGAATTGTACATAAAAATGGATAACGAACAAAGAGATTATGAATGCAAGATAGAAATGTATAGTAGGGAAAACACTTAACTGCAAAAAAACCGATTTGGAACTGCGGTATGATATATGATGGAACTTATTGTTCCTATGTTGTTCTTAAGTTATGTGTTTGTTTCTTCGTTGTAAATGTGTTTTTATTTTCCATTTCATTTTCGTACAGTCACATATATACTGTGCATAACCGGGGCCATATAACATTAAACAATAAATACAGCCATTCCTCTTGTCGACAATACTCCCCAAAATAGAAACCCAATGTACCTCTTCGACCCTCCATACACCCTTTCTTTCGCCCCCCTCCAACTTTCCTTCTTCCCTCCATCATTCCCCTCTACCCTACTTCCCCTCCCCCTCTACCACTCCTACCAGGAGTGGTAGAAGTTATGTGTTTGTTTCTGTTGATGTGCTCATGTGTTTAAAATAAAAATTTATTAAAACTAAGAGCAAGCATCCCCATCCATGTCCCTTCCTATACAACCCCTAACTCAGCAGGGAGTGTTTGCCTTTTTATTATTATTATTATTATTAGGATCTTTGAGGCCGAGATCAGACACCGGGAAAGATTAAAACAAATATGAATTTAATCAAGGGATTCTACTTTCCCGGTGTGGGAGCAGGACCACGCTGACATAAATAGAGGCGCAAACACCAGGACATCTAAATCATATCAAAGGCAGCTTGCTTACCACTAACTGCTTGGATGATCCATATCATAACAACAAAAAAGGAAAAAACAATTATTTATTCTTTTTGATGTCTGTGGCTCAGGAGTGAGTCGTCCCCCCCTTTTTTTTGGAGGACTGCAAGGTCAAGGCCGAGTTGTGAGTGTGTGTGTGTGTGTGTGTGTGTGTGTGTGTGATTGCGTGTTTCTTCGGCCTCCCCTTCCTTTCAGTAAAAAAAAATTTTTGCCTGTGAAAATTATTCCAGCTGACCTACATTTGGGATCTATGCGAGGAGGCAAATATTCTGTTTCTTTTATAGGTAATAAAACCTAGGAGCGAAATGGAGGAAATATAAATTACTCACACTGCGGCTAGAAAATGCACCCCTGGTATGCAAAGAAGGGATTAGTCAAGAGACGGGTAAAGGTGAAAGTATGGAAACCGGGATGTAGGATCGTGGTCTGGATGTGGCTTGCCCGTCCCGTTCTACTTCGCAGTTGGACTTCGCCTGAATCTGTTGCAAGGGACAATCTCGCTCGATAATCGTGGTTTTTTGCTTAACGACCGCTGCAAAACAGGTAAAAATTGGGAGGGTTGGGTTATGATGTGCTACGACCATGGTGGGTAGGCTCCATAACAGTTGTAGCTCAAGGATGACAGGCAAGTTTGTTGTGGATCAGGTCAGAGAGAACCTTATCAGGTAAGAGGAACCACAATCTTCCAAACATGACACAATATTGTCTGGTCGGCAGTATTGTCTGGGATGCTACGTATGCTCCTCCATGACCAGTTTTCTTCTGGGAAGAGGCTTTGTGATATCTGAAGCGCAACAACAACTAGATTGTGTTACAGCTTTGTACCTTAGTGTATCTACCTTGTTAACTCTCAACACTCTTTTTTCCACTAGAAGACCATATTCTAAAAGGGCTTTGGTGTATAGATAGATAGATAGATAGATAGATAGATAGATAGATAGATAGATAGATAGATAGATAGATAGATAGATAGATAGATAGATAGATAGATGTAGATAGATAGATAGATAGATAGATAGATAGATAGAGATAGATAGATAGATAGATAGATGTAGATAGATAGATAGATAGATAGATAGATAGATAGATAGAGATAGATAGATAGATAGATAGATAGATAGATAGATAGAGATAGATAGACAGACAGACAGACAGACAGACAGACAGACAGACAGACAGACAGATAGATAGATAGATAGATAGATAGATAGATAGATAGATAGATGTAGATAGAGATATAGTAGATAGATAGATAGATAGATAGATAGATAGATAGATAGAGATAT